>NC_141603.1:19393561-19631520 GCF_047967505.1 Dipteris shenzhenensis | reverse complement strand
TGTATCACAAAGTTGTGTCTAGAAGTTGTAACACCTTCTCTTTCTTCATAAGTTCATGTTGGCACAGAGTCAACAATGACCACAATAGGATCGCTTTGACACCTGTGATTTTGCCCACATGTAAGTTTGCAAATAGTATAAAAAATCATATAATAATATATTAATAGTTTGCAAATGTGTATAGCAAGTGAGTAATGGGAAGTGGAAGTGGGAGTGAGGAGGGAGGAGTGGAATGGGAGAGGGAAGTAATAGGGGTGTATGATAATAAGTATAAAAAATAGTATAATAATATATTAATAGTTTTCAAATGGCAAGTGAGTAATGAGAAGTGGAAGTGAGAGTGGGGAGGGAAGAATGGAATGGGAGAGGGGAAGGTAATAGGGGAGTAGGATAATAAGGGAGTGAAATGAGTGAGGGGAGTTAATAGGGGATGAAAAAGAGGAGGGTGAGATGGGGAAATATGGGATTTTGGGAAATGGGAGGAGTATGGGACATGGTGGAAATGTGGGATGGGAGTGGTGGCAATGGGGGAGGAAGAAGAAATGGATGGGGGAGGGCTAATGGAAGATTGGGATGAGGGATGGGGGTCCAATGGGAGAGGGGGAGTAATGGGAGCCAATGGGAGAGGGGATAAATGAAAAGCCAATAGGAGAGAGGGGAGGAATGGAAAGCCAATAGGAGAGGAGGAGGCTTATATATAGTCTTCCTTCTTCATTCATTCTCCCCTCATTTCATTCATTAAAGCAAGAAAGCAAGGACGATCAAGAAAGCAAGGAAGGAAGAGCAAGAAAGCAAGAAAGAGCAAACTTACAAACTTTTTCCAGGTACTTGCAAATTTTTTTGATTAATTCTTTATCTAGATTTTTTTTTTAAAATTTGGAGAGAGGAACTAGAGAGAGAAAGGGAGGGGAGGAGAAGGAGAGGATGGAGGGGCAGGAGGGAAGGGAGGAGGAGGGGAGGGAGAGGCGGGGGCAGGGTCGAGGGGGGGAGGGGGGAAAGGAGGGGGGAAGGGGGGCGGGGGAGAGGGGGGGGGCCGGGGGGCAGGAAAGGGGGGGGGAAGGGGGGCAGGGCAGGAAGGGGGGAGGGAGAGGCTGGTGCCCCCCTCGAGGGGGGAAGGGGGGCAGGGCAGGAAGAGGGGGGGCTAGGGGGGGGGGGGAGAGGGGATGGGGGGGGTGGAGGGGGAAGGGGGCTGGCGGGGGGGGGGGGGGGGAAGGGGGGAGCGAGCGGGGCTGGCGGCCACAGCCGCCAGCCCGAGGGAAGGGGGGAGGGGGGAGGGGGAAGGGGGTGGGACCGGGGCGGGGGGGAAGGGGGGAGGGGGGGGGCCGCCAACCTTGGGGAAGGGGGGAAGAGGGGGTGGAGGGGGAAGGGGGTGGGACGGGGGTGGGGGGGAAGGGGGGAGGGGGGGCTGGCGGCCACGACCGCCAGCCCGAGGGAAGGGGGGAGGGGGAAGGAAGGGGTGGGACAAGGACGGTGAGAGTGCTCTCAACGGAAGCAAGAACGGAAGAAGGAGAGAGAGAGACAGAGAACCACCCTAATCTTCTTTTTCATTCATTTATATATGTGTTTGAGTATTGTACATAACTGGGGTTAAGGCACAGTGACCTTTAACCCCCACAACCTCCCACTTAAAGGACAATGTGCCTTTAAGGGAGAATAACTAGTGAGCATACTATCCAATGCCCATCAATACACGACAATACTCAAACCGCTGACTAGGTAGACTCTTCGTCAGCATATCTGCAGGGTTATCATCTGTATGAACCTTGACAAGCTCTATGGGCTTGTCCTCAAGTACCTCCCTGATGAAATGGTACCTGACCTCAATGTGTTTGGTCTTTGCATGAAAGACTGGATTCCGTGCTAGCTGAATAGCACTCATGGAATCACTATGCAATGTCGGTACACCTGTATGAATCCCCAAATCTCCCACTAGCCGATCAAGCCATATAGCCTCCTTGCAACCCTCTGTGGCTGCAACATACTCAGCCTCTGTGGTAGACAAAGCAATGCACTTCTGTGCACGAGACATCCACGACACTGCACCACCTGCAAAGGTGAACACATAACGGAAGTGGATCTCCTACTATCCACATGCCCTGCATAGTCTGAATCTGTGTACCCAAGTACACGCATGTCTCCTTTACCAAAGCAAATGCACATCTCCTTGGTACCCTTCATGTACCTCATGATGCACTTAACTGCCTCCCAATGCCTCTTTCCTGGATTAGCCATATACCGGCTAACAACTCCCACTGCAAATGCAATGTCTGGTCTAGTAGCTATCATAGCATACATAAGACTCCCAACTGCTGATGCATAAGGAACCTTGGCCATCATGGCCCTCTCCTCATCTGATTTGGGACTATCTATATGACTCAGTTTCACATATGGAGGCAATGGAGTACTCACTGCCTTCCCCCCCTCCATATTGAAACGCTGTAATACTTTTGTAACATACTCTTTTTGTGAAAGCCAAAGGAGTTTCCTACTCCGATCACGCGTGATGCGCATACCAAGAATATGACCTGCAAGTCCCAAATCCTTCATATCAAACGCCTCATGCAACTTGGCCTTTAATGCATCTAGCTCATAAGTATTCTTGCTAGCCAATAGCATATCATCCACATATAGTGCCAGGATTATTAGGCTATTATCCTTAGCCCTTTTAGTGCAGAGGCAGTGATCAATTTCACTCCTTCTAAATCCCTGGGACCGAATAAAAGCATCAAACTTTTGATACCATTCTCTAGGTGCTTGCTTAAGACCATAGAGACTCTTCTTCAGCTTGCAAACTAAATGCTCTTTGCCCTTTTCTTCAAAGCCTTCCGGCTGCACCATGTAAATTTCCTCATGCAAATCCCCATGCAAGAAAGCTGTCTTGACATCCATTTGCATAAGCTCCATATCCTCTATTGCCACTAGTCCAAGCATGCATCTAAGTGTGGTCATCTTCACAACCGGAGAGAATATCTCATCAAAGTCCACACCCTTCTCTTGCTTGAACTCTTTAGCAACCAAACGGGCCTTGTATTTAGGCACATCATCACCTGTGACCTTCATTTTGTAGACCCATTTACATGGCAATGCTTTCTTTCCATGTGGCAAAGAAACCAAGTCCCAAGTCTTATTCTTCATAAGTGAACTCATCTCTGATTGCATAGCATACTCCCACTTGCGTTGATCCTCACGCATCATAGCCTCTTTGTAGCAAGAAGGCTCCCCGCAATCACATAGTCTACCCCTGGAACAAACCTATCAGGCGGTCTAGACACTCTAGATGATCTTCTCAATGGCATTTCAGCTTGCTGTCCCACTTGCATATCAGCCACATTTGGCTCATCATTTCCACCAATAGATGATCCATCATCTACCCTTGATTGTATACCTGTGGGAGTACTTGGTTGTACCATTTCTTGCACATTTGGTGCATGGACAGCTTGCTGCCTATCAACATATGCAGGTGGATTCACATCCTGGAAAGTGATTCTCCTCATTTCCACATCCCTCATGGGTGCCTTATGCATCTTCTTCTCATTGAAGACCACATCATGGCTGCGTATGATCTTCTTTGCTTCTGGATCCCAGAGACGATAGCCCATCTCTCCACTTTCACCATAACCCAGAAAGATGCATTTCCTAGACTTAGGATCTAGCTTCTTTCGAAGCTCTTTTGGCACATGTGCATATGCCTCACACCCAAATATACGCAAATGAGAGTAAGAGGGCTTCTTGCCACTCCATGCCTCTTCAGGAATACCACCATCCAAACTCTTACTAGGTGATCTATTGATCACATGCACTGCAGTCTTCATTGCCTCAGCCCAAAAACCACCAGAAAGACTTGCATTAGAAAGCATGCATTGCAACCTTTCTTGAATGGTACGGTTCATCTTTTCTGCAACTGGATTTTGCTCTGGAGTACGAGGGGATGTAAGCTCCCTCTTAATCCCACGAGTATCACAGAAATGCTGAAAGTCATGAGAGAGATACTCTCCACCATTGTCAGTCCGTAGGCATTTAAGCGTTCTACCTGACTGATTCTCAACCAAGGCCAACCATTTCTGAAATACCTGGAATACATCACTCTTCCGAGCTATAGCATAAGCCCACACTTTCCTAGTTGCATCATCAATGAATGTCACATAGTATTCAGCCCCGCCTAATGACCGTGTAGGCATGGGACCACATACGTCTGAATGCACCAAATCAAGCATTTCAAACTCTTTCTTTCCCCTTCTTTTATGGGCTGATTTAGTCTGCTTCCCATAGAGACAGTGCTCACAAAATTCAAAATCAGAGAAACTCAAATGCGGTACATAACCCAAACGGCATAAGAGTTTCATTCCATTCTGGCTCATGTGCCCCAACCTGCAATGCCACAAAGAAGTGCTTGGCTGCTCGGTTATTGCAACAACATGATCAAATACCCCTGATACATGTAAGGGATACAAAGTCCCACACTTGGCACCCCTAGCCAAAAGCATAGAGCCCTTCTGAATTTTCCAACTCTGAAAACCAAAAGTGGTGTGAAAACCAGCATCATCTAGCTGACCCACTGAAATAAGACTCTTGGTCAGCTTAGGCACATGTCTCACATGTTTCAAAACAAATGCAGACCCATTTGCAAAAGAAAACTTTATGTCACCTGCTCCCACTATGTCACATGCATAGTCATTTCCAAGATGCACACAACCTGTCTTTCCACTATCATAAGTGGAGAACCATTCCCTATGGGGAGTAACATGGAATGAAGCACCTTTTCCTTTGTCCTCGATCTTCACTTTTCCTTTGTCCTCCCTTGGACTCTCTTCCTTTTGATTTGCACCCCAATTTGCATTCTTTTTCTTATCCCTTTGCTCTCTTTTTAGCTTGTAGCAATCCTTTTTCATATGGCCCTTCTTGCCACAGTGGTAACACTCAATGTTCTGTGCCCTGGATTTGCTACGTGACTTTCCTCTTTCTTGGGACTTCCCCCTGAACTGTGATCTACCCCTTTGCACATTTAAGGCTGCATCCTGCTTGTTGCCATCCATAGACTTCCGTCTAATCTCCTCGGCCAACAAGCTACCCACAACATCATCAAATTTCAGTACTCCACCAGGTGCAGAGTTACTGACAGCTGTACGGAAGGTATCCCATGAGGATGGCAATGAACATAAGAGAAATATTGCCTTAGTCTCTGCATCAAAATTCATCTTTTGAGCCTGAAGCTGGCTGAAAATAATATTGAATTCATTCAAGTGAGAAGCAATGGAGACCCCTTCCTTCATTTGCAGCTCAAACAACCTCTTCATGAGGTAAACTTTATTAGAGGCAGTTTCCTTCTCATAAGTGGCACACAGTTTCTTCCACAAATCTTCAGTAGTCTGCACATTTACTACTGTGAAATAAACTAACTCTGCAAGATGGAGTCTAATAGTAGACTTTGCTAATGCATCCAACTCATTCCAATCATCCTCAGACATATTTGCAGGCTTAGCTTCAATCCCTGCCAAGGGTTTAATCTGCTTCTTTTGAATAAGCACATCCCTTATCTGTTCTTTCCACAAAGAAAAGTTTGTCCCATCAAACTTTTTAATGCTGAAAAACTCCTTTTCAGACGTGGAAGAGGATGCCATGATGCAAATGAAACAAAATCCCAAATGCTAGTACCTGCAAGAGAGAATCATACCAAATACTAGGTGCACCCAAATGTGTATGCCACAATAGAGTGAAATATCACCAAAACTCAAAACTCAAAGCATCTGACTCATGTGCATATACTATGCATCCATATGAGCAAATCTGGCCCAAAAGAAAATGCCAATAAGTGCCAAATGACTCAAGCATAAACACTGTCCACTGGCATATGCATCAATAATGTCTCATCCAAGAGAGCATAGCACTATCAGTGCATCACCTGCAATGTGTCAAAGCTGTCCCTCAGCTTAAAATAGCATCCATGTGCAAAGCGTCCATAAAAATAGCATCCCACAAGGCAATTTGGGCCTATCAGCGCATCCAATAAGGATCGCAATGCATCCAAATGGCCTATAAATCATCCACTGCAACCCAATGCATACCACGAATGAGCGCACACTGCTCAAACTGCAACCAGAGTGATCTGCATAAGGTATGCTCAAGAAATCATAGTCCCACGGTAATGAGCGCTACTGAAAATAGAACCTGAGATGCTTCAAAACATGGGCGCCATTGCATAATCGGACTCAGCAAGAAAATCTGCAAATATCTCTCTTCTGCCAGAACTCCAAAATCCCAACCGATGAATGAGAAATGGGAGTCAACACTTATCCACTGCCATGTGGCATAAATCTAAGGTTTCAAAACCTTAGCATGAAAAATGCATAACAGAGAGACGAAATCGAATACACAGAGATTTATAACTCTGAAAATCCTCCACCGAATCACGCAAGAACTGACAGGTAGGGGTTTTTGGGCGTCCGGAACGCAATGGGACAGACGGTTTTGGAAACCGTGGTCTCAATCACTGGGTCCAACACACGGACTGAAAAACGTTTTTGGAAACAGAGCTATCTGTAAACTCCACCGGAGTGCGAATGATGAGCAACATAGAAGTTTTAGGACCTCCTGAGTCCACCGGAACTGACAGATCTGCAAATGGTTGCTCCAAACTTGAGTTCCAACACCCGGGCAAAAAACGCAGGAACTAACACAGTGAGTCAGAAATCCAATGAAATGATCCTAGATTCAAGAATGAAGGTGTTTCCAAGCTCCTGAAGTAATGTAGACACCAAAAGCAAGCAATAGTTGCCTCTACAAGTCAATACGGAGTCTCTGTCATCGAACGGAACAGGGAAAAGCTCAAAAAACGACTTTTTCTTTGAAAGCTCTTAACAGGCTCTCAAAACCACTTCGCAAAGCCAAAGTGACTTTTCCAAAGGTTCCTCCAAGGTCTCTGCACACTCGGATGCAAGTAAAGTCACCCACAAAGCTTCCCACAGAGCTTCTCCTTCCTCCCACAGAGCTGCTGAGCTTCAAGCATTCACGCACGCTCAGCTAGATCACCCGGGCTCTGATACCAGTTGAGAGTGCTCTCAACGGAAGCAAGAACGGAAGAAGGAGAGAGAGAGACAGAGAGCCACACAAGTTTGGTGGATGCAGAACCACCCTAATCTTCTTTTTCATTCATTTATATATGTGTTTGAGTATTGTACATAACTGGGGTTAAGGCACAGTGACCTTTAACCCCCACAGACAGGGGGGGAAAGGGGAGAGGGGGGCTGGCGACCACGGCCGCCAGCCCGAGGGAAGGGGGGAGGGGGGACGGGGGGCTGGCGGGGGGGGAAGGGGGGAGGGGGGTGCTGGCGGCCATGGCCGCCAGCCCTAGGGAAGGGGGGAAGGGGGTGGGACGGGGGCAGGGGGGGAAAGGGGGGAGGGGAGGGCTGGCGGCCGCCAACCCTAGGGAAGGGGGGAAGGGGGGGTGGAGGGGGAAGGGGGTGGGACGGGGGTGGGGGGGGGAAGGGGGAGAGGGGGCTGGCAGCCGCGGCCGCCAGCCCGGGGGAAGGGGGAGAGGGGGTTGGCAATCGCGGCCGCTAGCCCGGGGGAAGGGGGGAGGGGGGCAAGGGGGAAGGGGGGAGGAAGGGGATGGGACGGGGCAAGGGGGGAAGGGGGGAGGGGGGAGCTGGCGGCTAGCTCGAGGGAAGGGGGGAGGGGGGCGGGGGGGAAGGGGGGAGGGGGGGCGGGGGGCTGGCGGGGGAGGGAAGGGGGGAGGGGGGGCGGCCGGCGACCGCCAGCCCTAGGGAAGGGGGGTGGAGGGGGAAGGAGGTGGGAAAGGGGCGGGGGGGAAAGGGGGGAGGGCGGGCTGGCGACTGCAGCCGCCAGCCTGAGGGAAGGGGGGAGGGGGGGGGGGAGGGGGCAGGCGAGGGGCTGGCGGGGGGGGGAGGGGGGAGGGGGGGGCTAGCGGCCACGACCGTCAGCCCTAGGGAAGGGGGGAAGGGGGGGTGGAGGGGGAAGGGGGTGGGACAGGGGCGGGGGGGAAAGGGGGGAGGGGGGCCGCCGCCGCCAGCCCTGGGGAAGGGGGAAGGAGGGGGAAGGGGGTGGGACGGGGGCGAGGGGGAGGGGGAGGGGGGGCTAGCGGCCATAGCCGCCAGCCCTGTGGAGGGGGGAAGGGGGGTGGGGGGCTGCTGGCAAGGGTGGGAGGGGGGGGAGGGGGAAGGGGGTGGGATTGGGGCGAGGGGCTGGCATGAGGGGGGAAGGGGGGGCGAGGGGCTGGTAGGGGGGGAAAGGGGGGGGCTGGCGCCCCCTTCCAGGGGAAGGGGGGCGGGAGGGGAGGGGGAGGAGGGGTCGAGGGGGGCAGAGGGGGGGAGGGGTTTTGGTGGCGGAGGGAGGGGAGGGGAGGGGAGGGGAGGGCGGGGGGGAGGGCCGTCAGGGGGAAGGGGGGGAAGGGGAGGGGAGAGTAGGAGGGGAGGGGAGGGGGGGAGGGGTCGAGGGGGGGAGAGGGAGGGTAGAGGGGGGGAGGGGTTTTTGTGGTGGAGGGAGGGGACGGGACGGGACGGGACGGGAGGGGAGGAGGGCAGGGGGTCGAGGGAGGGAGGGAGGGAGGGGAGCGGAAGGAGAGAGAGCAGAGAGAGAGGGAGAGGAGAGGAGGGAGGCGAAGGAGAGAGAGGGGAGAGGAGGGAGGGGAGTGAGAGAGAGAGTGAGGGGAGGGAGAGAGAGAAAGAGAGAGAGAGTGTGTGGGGGGAAGGTATGGGAGAGAGAGAGAGAGTGAGGGAGAGAGAAACAAGGGAGTAGAGGGAGAGAGGTCGAATTCTTACAAGAGCGACAAATAAGATTTGACTTAGGAAAAGAATGAAAGGGACTTACTAGAAGAAAGTATCAAGAAGAATGTTGAACACAAATTTGAATTCTTACAACTAAGAGTAGAACTATCACAAGCAAGAGCGACAAATAAGATTCTTGCTCAAATAAGATTTGACTTACTAGAGTAACAAATATTACTATCACAAGCAAGAGCGACAAATAAGATTTGACTTACTATCATGAGCAAGAGCGACAAATAAGATTTGACTTACGAGAAGAATGAAAGGGACTTACGAGAAGAAAGTATCAAGAAGAATGTTGAAGAAAGTATCAAGAAGAATGTTGAACACAAATTTGAATTCAAAAGGAACGTACGAGAAGAAAGTATGAGAAGAATGTTGAACACAAATTTGAATTCAAATTTATAATGAATTCAAATTTCCCTCTCTTTTTTGAAAATTCAAATTTATGCATAGGAGGAGTGGGCTAGTTTTTCTTATATATACTTTTCTTTCCATTCATTCATTCTAACTCTCTCCTCATTTCATTGAAGCAACCAAGAGCGGAAGTGAAAGGATAAGCGGAGCCTTACTTTTTTCACTTTTTCCAGGTACTTGCATTCTTTTTCATTCATCTTGTAATTCTTTTTCTTTACTTACAATTCTTTTTCAATTAGTTTCTTGTTAAAGTTTTTGAGTTCTATTTCTTAAAATTCATCTTGTAATTCTTTTTCTTTACTTACAATTTTTTTTCAATTAGTTTATTGTTAAAGTTTTTGAGGAGGGGGGTCTTTTAGAAGGCATTACAATTCTTTTTAAATTAGTTTCTTATTTGAGTTTTTGAGTTCTATTTTAATTAGTTTTTTATTTATATTTGAGTTTCTAAATTTGAGAAATGAGAGAATAGGGAGGGAGAGAAAGAGAGAGGAGAGAGGAGAGAGGGAAAGAGAGAAATTAAGAGAGAGAATAGGGGCTCTTGGCGGTTGTGGCCGCCAAAGGAAGAGAGAGAGAATAGAAATGAGAGAGAGAATGAGAAATGAGAGGAGTAGGGAGGGAGAGAAAGAGAGAGAGGAGAGAGGGAGAGAGAGAGAGAGATTCACAGAGAGAAGAGGGGCTCCTTAAATGAGAGAGAAGAGTAGGGAGGGAAAGAAAGAGAGAGGAGAGAGAGGGAGAGGAGAGAGAGGGAGAGAGATTAAGAGACAGAAGAGGGTCTCTTCGTGGCCGTGGCTGCTTGAGGGAGGGAGAGAGTAGGGAGAGAGAGGGAGAGAGAGAGACAAAGAGAGAGAGGGAGAGAGAGAGAAAGAGAGAGAGAGGGAAAGAGAGAGAGGGAGAGAGAGACAAAGAGAGAGAGGGAGAGAGAGGAGAGAGAGAGATGTTTATCAGAATGAAACATGGCAAGAGGAGAGAGGGAAAGAGAGAAATTAAGAGAGAGAAGAGGGGCTCTTCAGGGCCGTGGCTGCCAAAGGGAGAGAGAGAATGAGAAATGAGAGAGAAGAGTAGAGAGGGAGAGAGACAAGAGATTAAGAGAGAGCAGAGGGGCTCCTTAAATGAGAGAGAAGAGTAGGAGGGAAAGAAAGAGAGAGCTAAGACGTGGCCGCCAAAGGGAGAGAGAGAATGAGAAATGAGAGAGAAGAGTAGGGAGGGAGAGAAAGAGAGAGAGGGAGAGAGAGAATGAGAAATGAGAGAGAAGAGTAGGGAGGGAGAGAAAGAGAGAGGGAGAGAGACAAGAGATTAAGAGAGAGAAGAGGGGCTCCTTAAATGAGAGAGAAGAGTAGGGAGGGAAAGAAAGAGAGAGCTGAGAGAGGGAGAGAGAGAAGAGAGTCTCCTCACAGCAATGAGGGAGAAGAGTAGGGAGGGAAAGAAAGAGAGGGAGGGAGAGGGAGAGAGAGAGAGAGAGAGAGAGAAGAGAAGAGGGAGACTTAGGGGGAGAGAGAGAGAGAGAGAGAGAAAGAGAGAGAGGGAGAGAGAGGGAATGAAACTTCTCTGCTAGAAGAGTAGGGAGGGAAAGAAAGAGAGGGAGGGAGAGGGAAAGAGAGAGAGAGAAGAGAAGAGGGAGACTTAGGAAGAGAGAAAGAGAGCGAGAGAGAGAGAGAGAGAGAAAGAGAGAGAGAGAGAGAGAGAGAGAGGGAGAGAGAGGGAGGAATGAAACTTCTATGCTAGAGGGAGGGAGAGAGTAGGGAGGGAGAGGGAGAGAGAGAGAGAGAGAGAAGAGAGGAGGAAGACTTAGGGAGAGAGAAAGAGAGAGAGGGAGAGAGAGAGAGAGAGAGAGAGAGAAGAGAGGAGGGAGACTTAGGGAGAGAGAGATAAAGAGAGAGGGAGAGAGAATGAAACTTCTAGCGGCTGTGGCCGCCAAGAGAGGGAGGTAGAGAGAGAGAGAGAGACTTCTCGCGACCGTGGCCACTAAGGGAGGGAGGGAGGGAGGGAGGGAGGAAGGCTGAGAGAGATTAAGAGAAAGAATTCAGAGAGAGAGAGAGAGACATAGAGAGGGAAAGAATGACAAATCCTAGCGGCCAAGAGGATAGAGGTAGGGACGTAGAGAGAGTAAGAGAGAGAGAGAGGGAGAGAGAGAGAGAAGAGGAGAGAGAGAGAGAGGAGAGAGATGGAGAAAGAGAGAGAGAAATAATTACAAATCCTAGGGAGAGAGAGAGATAAAGAGAGAGAATGAAAAATCTTAGCCACCATGGGAGGGAGAGAAAGAGAGAGTTGAGATAAACTAAGAGAGAGAATGAGTGGGATGAGGACAGAGAGGGAAACACATAAGAGTTGTTAGAGAGAGAGAGAGATTAAGAGAGAGAATGAGGTGTCTTGACTATGGCTACAGAGAGATTTAGGAGGAGAGAGAGAGAGAGAGAGAAAGTAAAGAGAGTTTTATATATTTACATGTTTTATATTATACTTTTAAAAAATTATAAAAGAGTGAATCTATGGTTTGTTTTGAAGGTGAGGTAATATTTTTATATGTATTCATCTTTTAAATTGAAAAATGTTAACTTTTCTTTAGATACTTGTTCTTCATTTATCTCACATGTAGGTTTAGCCTCTACATCAAAACCCCTTCTTTTGCATATTTAAGCCTCTTAAACCCCAGCACATTAAAATGAACACAGAAAAAGAAATTATTTATTGCTTTTCTTCGCTTCGACAGTTGGTTTAGCATAGTTTAGCATAGATTAGATTGCCTTAGAGGAGAGACAATTCTCCAAGTTGCAAATCGAAGCCATGCTCAAATTTTCCTAACTAGTTCCTAATCGTTGTCAGTCCCTTCGCTCACATGCGGTTTAACACTCATAACATGCTATTAAATAAGACCTTTTACCATTTACCAAGAAGTTTATCAGTGGGCAGATTGCATGAGCAAATATCAGTGGACAGATTACATATATCAGTGGACAGATTACATGTCATGGGACATATTGGAGCTTGATGATTATTGGTTATTTTTATTGCATTTGTATAAATATTTAAGCTCCTTTATTGTCATAAAAAACCTTGTAAAGTCTTCTATGCTATTTTTTACATTTATTGTCATATGAAGCACCTTGTAATAAACCCGACCATCTCGACCATTCACTATTTAATGAGTATCAGTGGGATGCATAAGTGGATATCATGTGGGCTGCATAAGTGGATATCAATGGAACAGTTTTTAGTTGGCAGATTGCATCAGTTGGGTATCAGTGCACAGATATCAATGGATGGATAGATTACATGTCATCACGAAGATTGAAGCTTTATAACTAGAGGGCAAATCAATGGATGGACAGATTACATGTGTTCACGAAGATTGAAGCTTTATCACTAGACAACATTTTATATTACTGTAAAGCTTTATTGGCTAATTTTTTTACATTTGTACAAATATTTAAGCCTTGTAAATCCTTCTAGGCTATTTCCCACATTTATTGCCATATGAAGCCTTGTAAAGCCTTTTGGGCTATTTCCCACATTTATTGTATCAAGGGTTGTATATTGTACTTTACTTATATGTATCTAAATTCTTCATTATCTTTTCTTGTAGGATTATGGAGCAATCAACTAATGTGGTGGCTATCCTAAATGACTCTAAGATCACAGAATGGGTTTTTGATGTCACTTTGAATTTCAAAGGAAAGGAATATAGCCCCAATGGCTTTGGTAGGTGGACTCGATATCACATGGGCAAAAGAGCTTGGTTTCTTCATTAAAAGGAAAAGAGACTATTTCTACTTATGTCAAAAAGGGAGTTCAATGGTGTTGAAGATCCAAGGGATGCTACTTTCTTCAAAAAAGATATGACTTCAAGCCTTGTGGTAGGCATAATGATAGAGCCAAAAGAGACCTCTGTGGATATTTTTACAAAGAGTTCAGATCTTGAAGTTGGTGGTATTCATATTGTTGTGTCAAGGAGAGACTCAAAGACTTTTGTGATGCCTCCTCCTTAACCATCAAAGTTTCCAGAGCTGCAAAGTGCATTGGAGACTCTTTCATATACTTGGGAGCAATTTCCTAGTGTGGTGGCAAAAAGGATGCATGCAAAGATAATGTTTGACTACTTTCAGGATGCACAATATGCTCCTCATATTCAAGGATCTTCACATGAAGGAGATCAAAAAGCTCAGACTTCGATGCAGGGACAAGAAGAATAGGCACACTGTCACAAATGTGTAGAACATGAGCACAAACTTCTAGAGCAAGAAATGGTTGATGTAACTAAGGATGATGAAACACAAGCCTTGAGTGCACAGGAATTAAAAAAAATTGAAGAAGATAAAGGTAGATCAGTTATGCTAGAAGCTCTTGCTAGCAAACCACGATGTGAAATGCAAAAGGCTAGTACTGTAAGAGCCACAGTTCCAAGCAGTAAAAAGACATCGTCCCACTGTAAAGAGAGATAATGTGGATGAAAAACAATTAAAAGAAGAGAAAGATGAAGAAGACTCAGAACCCGAGGCTGAAGATGATCAGGATGAACTCACATCAATAAAAAATCTTAATCTACGTCTTAATAAAGCAGTTACAAATGATGATGTGGGATATATTTGGGGTCAAAGGACATGGTTTGTGAATGCCAAAGATATGGAAGCTGCAGCTCTCTTTACTAATAGCCAAAGCCTTGATATATCCTATGCAATGCAAATATACGAGGCTTTGAGAGATGGTAAGAAACCTGTGGCAAGCAATGTGGTCTTGCGCCCAATAATGTTTTGTCCAATCAAAAATAGTTTTCTGGATCAAATAACATTTACAGGGCCTACACATTTTGAGGAAACCTTCAGTCGATTCTTTAAAGACACTCTTAAAAATATTCCACATGAATAAGGCGAAGAGGCACAAGGTGAGAATATGCTAAAGGAAGCAAAGAAGGAATTCCTCCTTCATTGCAGATTCCAGCCCATTGATGGTCAACATTGGGCTTATGCTTGTAATCAGATTGCAAAGGAAGCAAAGGAGGTCAAAAGACTCACTATAGAACAATTTGCAAAGATAAGTTCATTCCATTATTATTCTCAACAATCTGTATATTCAAGCATGAGATCAAGTATTTGATTGAGTCCAAAAGACTTAATCATTATGTCCATGGAAAGCGTAAGATATCCTCAACATCAGAGGTCTTACAGAAGGCAAGGGTTATATGGACAACATTTGGTTCTCCAAATCCTGATTTGAAGCGAAAGGTCACAAAAGCAGACGCCGACACACTCACGAACTTCTATACTTCTTTGAGTGTAGTTGTACCTAGGGGAACTCAAGAGCGAGAAGAAAGTATGACAAGCCTCAAGGTGGTGAGGGACAGATATGCCGACTACACTTGTATCATATTTCATCTTGTTGAAGTGTTCAATGAGATGCTTGAAACGTGCATTGCTTGTGAGCGTAGACAGTTGACCTATGAAGCTCCTTTGTTTATCTCTGGAAAGTCAAAGGTAATGGATAAGAAGGAGTTGATGGCAAGGATGTGGAGGCCTATAAAGTACTTACCTGACAAGTATGCATCCATGGCAGCACAAAAAATTTTAAAGAAAGAATGCTTTTTTGGAAAAAAAGACAAAGACCACTGCATGGAAGAATGCATCAATGTACAGGTGAGGTGTGATGCAGTGCATAGTGCCATTAAGTATTTGCTATCAAAGAAACAAATTCCGCTTACTCATTGTAACATTGACTATAATGTGGTGAAGCATATAGCTTCTTTGTCAACACCCAAGGCAAAGCTATGGGCAAACAGGTGGATTAAAAGGATGAAGATGGGTCAAAAATAGTAACCTCTTATATGAGAAAAGAAATCCCACAACAGGTGGTTGCATATGTGGAAAGATTAATCAGCGAGATAAGGATGCCGACAGATATGCACCAAAGCTTTCAATTCAATGTAGAGGTTACAGTAGAGTCTGGAAAGCTTATGAACTTCAGGGGAGTCTCAGAATATGACTTCTTCAAGAATGAGTCAGCATGGGATAAGCCACAACTATTCTTTATCAATGAAGTTTCTAGCGATGATATCCATAACTTCATTGATAGAATAGTATATACCACCATTAGCAAAGTGGCAATTTGCAACATTATCATTTTTGTTGATAAAAAAGACAAAGAAGCCATGCAGGTTACTCTAGAGCGAGCATGTTCATCAGATTTGAAGATCTATAGTGGTGTTTATGCAGCAAAGAGAGGAGGCAAGAGAGAATGTGGCATAGCGATTCAATCTCTTGAATCATTCTTTTTGTGTATGCGGAGTCCCAACCCTGATCACTCCTTACAAAAGAACATAAGAGGGAATTCAAATAATTTGAGATTGATGCTAGAAGAGCAAGATATTCCCAGGTCCATACATTATCAAAAAAACAACTATGAAAGTCCTGCAAAAAGTGGGAGTCTCTTGCTTACCATGATGGAGAATTTGCTACCGGAAGGTTGGGAGTTCACCTTGTGCAGGATGGGATATTTATTTGAGGATCTCCTCAGAAAAGGCAACTCCACAAATATTATTGAAAGTAAGCATTTCATGGCTTATTTTCAGCTTCAAGCAATGCTATGGTTTGTGCATTCTTCCTTTTTAGTTGCTCTATCATTTCATCTTTATTGATGTTCAATGTGTTCTTCCTTTTGCAGAGCCATTGGTAAAGAGCCTCCTTTTTTGCTCTTTGATCTTCAAGAGCTTTTTTTAATCCCTAGTCTCAGCTTTGTCCCCATCTATTCTGACATCATCGAGCTGCAAATACAATAATTTGATGTGCTTCTATGCCTTTCCATCTCAGCCATTTTTTCAACAGCCTCAGCTTGCTCTCATGCGTGTAAGTCCTTTGCTTCTTCCTCCTTCACCTTGGATTCTACACTTTCCTTGAGCATTCTCTCATGTGGTACTATCTTTGTTGCATCAGTGTCTTCCATATGTAGAAAATTCTTCTTCCTATCATACTGCGAAAAAACTAATTTGAGGGAATCTCCCATCAATTTCATAGTAACTCTGATTGACTGAGATGGAAATTTGGATTTTCCATACTTGTAGTTCTTCAAGTTAGTCATCATGCTCTTGGAGATTTCCTTGAGAAAAAGATCATACATCCACTCAATTGCTCTATTGCTTCTTGAGCATGCTAGAACTTCACAGTTCCTCTCATATCAGGAAAGTTTAACACATACTAAACATCAATTGGCAAGCTTGACCTTGACTCAACCATCTACACTAATCTAAGCATTTGGTTTAAAATCTAAAATATCATTTCTCTTCCATGACTTCCCCAAGAATTGTGTTTGCAAATCACCTCCAAGGATGCCTAGGACCTTTTCAGTCTCATGATTCTACTAATGTTAATCTTCTAACTTTGATAGACAATGTATCCATCCTTCAGATTCACTTCATCTTTTGACTTGGTGAAGTTGGAGAGAGAATCCAAATTGGGCTTTCAAAGACCGTGAGGATCTCTCGTATGTCATGATTTCAATATTAGGGGAGAAATGATTGTGTGAGTAGCTCTTGCATGTCATGATTTCAAGACTAGGGCAGGAAAGACAAAGTGAAAGCTCTTGCACTATGTACTTGAGGTAGAAGAGAACTCTCAATCAAAAATCTACATCTAATCTAGGAGAGTAAGCTCTGATACCATGACAAAACATGTGTGCCTCATGATCTATGGAGCACTCTAAGGTGGATGGAACCTAAGTGCAAACATGATGAAGAGAGTGCTCATGACATGTATCTCAAGTCAATTAGGTTCCAAGATACATTAGCTTGGACTCATAAAGAGAATCTTGAGATAGTGCAAAATGCTTGATTGATATTACTTCAAATAAACCTCTTTTTTATAGGTGAGGGTACTTACATCCATTTGCTTGCTCACATGTGGGATATCTCCTCCATGCCGTGTGGCAGCTTGCCCTTTACTCATACCTTTGCTCTACATGTGCTCATGGCACCACAACTCTCAACATATCCTTCAAGCTCTTTGTTTTTATTATGCATATATGGGACATACCCTTTGATTTAAATGTACAAAATTGGTTCTATCATTTAAGAAATAATTTTCAAATGTACAAAATTTTTATTGAGATATATTTAGGGTCTCTCAGATATATTGCCATAAATTTTTGTGTAAACACTCAATGCATCCTTTTTATCCATCCACAAAATCTAGGAATCCTATATTTAGTTTCTTTCATTTTATTTTTCAAAGAGCATGCTGTGCAACTTTTGTGCATGACCTATTTCTATTCAATATATGCAAATATTTTGTAGTAAAAGCATGATTGCATTATAGGCAATGGGTAGCCCTAAGAATGTTTTTTGGTGCACAAGAGGAAATCATTTTCTTAATTGTTTCTATGTAATATTTGGGGGATGCGTCAATTTTACGAGCAAAAACCTATGAGCAGGTTTATCCGAGCGTGTTTTTCAAGAGATTTTTAAAAATGTTTTTCTTTAGGAAACATGGTTTTTACACTTTTATTTTCACTAGAACTAGATCCCTTTATCATAAAAATATACAGACTAGTCACTCATTCATTTTTACACAACATAATTTTCTTATTTAGAGACATCCCTTTGTACCCCTGTTATTACCTTAAAAAAGTGTTGATTCCTTTAAGAAACATTCCTCATAATCACTCTCAATGTAATAATACTATGCATATATAATTACTTACTAACACATTTATATCATATGGCAATATCTTTTTAGTGTTTTTATAGCATATTTATGGACATGTTTCTAAAGAAGTTTAAATTACTATAAATAAGTATTAACTTGGGCTTATATATCACTCTCATAAAATACATGTAATATTTAATACTATATATGAAATATTTTCCAAAATATAACTCCATAGATGTGCTCAAATGGGGTGTTCCGATCAATTTGAGTGGTTGAATGACTATATTTGGACATTGGATATGAAAGTTATGTCACTTTTAAAAGTGTTGTCCAAGGTAGTTTCGCCAGCGAAACTACCTTGGGAGACTTGCTTCAAAGGGGTTTCGCTGGCGAAACTACCTGGATGGCTTGCTTCAATGAGTTTTCTTTGAAGAAACTCTTTCATGAAGATAGGTTGAGAGAGGGTTTTCAATGTCACCCCCTATTAAGTAAAAGTTGTAAGAAGGATCATAAGGGAATTTTCATAGAGAAGTCTACTCTACATGTGGGTTTCTTCAAAAGCCATCCCATTATGCTCTCACCATTCCTACAGATTCACCTAAAGATTTTTGTATAAAATAGGCATTGCTATAATACTTTGCATATTTCTAAGTGAAACTATGTTTTCTTCTGATCGATTTTTGCCATATTTATGCATAGTTGGAAGCTTTTTTTTTCCTTCGCTCGGACGCTCGGAAGATTTCGCTCAGAAAATGCTCATCCCCATATTTGGGCAACTAGTATATAGAGCTTACACATGGCCACGTGTCCTCCACTAAGAACTAGCATGGTGGGGTAGTAGCACAATGCACCCTCCATATCCCTTCAAGGATAGCACGACCATTAGTTCTCTCTAGAAACTAGCATGATGGTTATACTAGAGCCAGCTATGGACTACACAATGCCACACATCCAACTAGAATGAGTGAAATGGGTTACATGATGGCAAGTGTAATGCAATATTGATCAACACAGTGATGGTACTAATAAGCTAAAATTTGTGTGGTAGGATGGCTTTGAGTAACACATTGTATCTCACATAGTGTGATGTGTTCCACATCAAAACCCAGCATTGTGGCTGAATAGGATATTATATCCACCATGTGTCAAAATTTCTTAAAAGATGCGAGCACTACAATGTAGTTAGCCACCAATGGGATGACATATGGCATTGTGTAGGCTGTAGCATTAGAGTAGTACTACGGTGTAGTTAGCTAGTAGAGGACATATGGAACTCTGTATGGTGTATCCTGCTACAACCACCACAAAACTAGTCCTAGAATTAGATACAAAGCATTGTGTCATAGTGCATTACACTTCATAGATGGGGTTTAGAGTGTGTTGCTACAAACACTATGATGTTTCCTAGTGGAGGACATGTGGTGTTGTGCAGGCTATAGCTTGCATGTACCACCATCGTGCAAGTTTCATGGAGGACATGTTGCATCATTTAGACTACAAAGCAATGCTTTAGAGATGTGAAGGATGTAGTGCACTCATACCTATAGCATGGTGGTTCTTGGTGAAGAACATATGGCATTATGAAAGTTGAACTGAACAATACTCGTCTTCCATGTGCCACTTGTGAAAAGGATAGTTGGCAAATAATTTATTACTCGTGTATTAATAACTAGATTACATTATATCTAAGAAAAGTAAATTTCAAGGATGAGATTATACCAATTATACATACGACAAGTATTGAATTAGAGGATGAGAGAAAGGAGTGCACAACTACCATGGGCTAACTACACTCTAGGTCACAAATGAAGGAAAATGAGAATATATACTTCTTCTACCTTATGGTTAGGATTAGGGTTTTCTCATGTGCCATTTTAGAGTTCTCTCTAGGTGTAAGTATATGGTTCACTATATACTAAGACCTATATAAGCAAAGGGTTCATTACAATTTTTTTAATCTTTTTGAAATAAAAAATTAAATTTTGCAAATCTAAATATCATAACAATATGTGCATAAGCAAAGTAGCTATGCAGCTATACATCTTAATTTATAAGCTATAATAAAAGAGCCCTCTTAAGCTATAGTTGGAAAACTCCAATTGCTAACAAAACTATGAGACTTTGTTTAAGGAAAGTCACTTGGTGAAGATACCTACAACCTATTCAATCAGACAATGAACAAGGTCAAAATCCTTATGAGAGCATTTTCTCTCATGATTTGATAATATTCTTTGTTATTGCATGAAATATTATATTATTTGCTATTTGTGCTCATATTATTAGTATAGGGCATATTTCCCTTCAAAAATCATTTTAAATTTTGATAGAAGTCTATAGAACCAAACTACTTCAAATTTTGATAGAAGTCTACAAAACCAAGATACTTCACATATAGCATTGGTGGGTCCTTAGTATCCTAGTTTTGTTAAAGATGAAGCCATATTTGTTAGCTTCTTGCTTTTTCAAGATAAAGCTACTCAACCAAGGTTGAAGCTATATCCACTTGTACATCTTCTAAGAACAATTTTTGTTGCCATAGAGGATGACCCATTTTGGGATTTTTCATAAGTCAACTGCAAATACCTACACACCAAGAGATATCTAGACTTAAATAAATTATGCTTTCAATAAGATATCAATATTGGTGAGGATCTTTGTTGAGAGACTTTTCACGTTACATTGTAGTTATGTAAAGCATTTGGGTACATTTTCTCTAAATTAATGCATTATGCATGCATCATATTTGCATACTCATGTCTTCTACAATGTCTTATGTATCTACAGACTTAAAATGTTTGATACTCCATGTCCCATAAGTGATGTGTTGTCTATGTTGGAATTTATCTTAAAACATAAACTCTAATATACTCCATGTCCCCCAAGTAAATTATTGTCTATGTTGGAATTATTCATGCATAGTACTTCATTGGCTTTTAAAATTTTCCCAAGTTCTCTAAAGTGTGCGGTTAGATATATTTGCATGGTGTAATATGTTATAAGGAGAAGAGCCCTCCAAGAAGAGAAGAGAAGAGATGTAAAAGGTGGGCAAGTGATTGCTAACAAATAAGAGAATCAAAAGGAGGAGGCACATGCCCATGCAATGTATGCATGGTTTGAGAATCTATGATCCATCTATGCAACGTTGCAATCATAGATCTAGAGAGTGGACAAAACAATATGCTTTGATTAGTAGAATGGAATGATTCTTCAAGAATGCACAAATAATTTTTTCTTAAAGGAAGACAAATCTATCCACTCAGGATGAGGATGGATTAAAGTTTAAAAGAGACAAAGGTACATGACTTTAATAGGCATAAGGGATGAAGAGACCCATAGGTGTATGCAACTACTATAGCATTATAAACAATAAAAGATCATTCTTTATCATCACATTGAGAAAAAAGACAAAACAAGGCATGTAGCTCAATGTAAATGGAAAAAACTACACAATAAGTGGATGTGTCATTATAATTTGCAAAGATGTGTGTGTATTTTATGAAAGCCCTTTCTATAGAGTTTTTCTTGTATAAGAACAAATGTTGATGTGGTGACACACTACAAACACTATGATGCATGTCAATGAATTGGGAGGCAAACCTCCCATTGAGATTGTGTCCGACTATAGGTTTCACTTCATCGATTTAGTCATCAATGCGATGATGAAGGAACCCCTCATACTACATAAGAAATTGACAAAATACTATCAATGTGCAAATGGTTAGGCCAAAGAATGAACAAGTTCTGAAATGATCATCCCTAAGATGGTAAATGAGCACCAAAATTATTGGGCTCACAAGCTCCGAATAGTACTCTGGCCATACTTAATAAAATTCAAGTTTACAATGATGCATATCCCATTCCAATTGGCATTCTGTCTCAAAGATATCATACCAAATGGAATTGTTGTGCCAAGCCTAAGCATGATTGTATGACACACGAATGGCCAACAAGAAGCTATTGTTAGAATTGATAGAGTCAGGTTGAGGTCTAGCCTAGGTGGAAGGTGTAATCCAGAAGAGGACTAAGGAGTGGCATGACCACCACATCAAGAATCCCCCAAAGATGCCATGCTTGTACTATTGCATAGTGATCCATTGGGAATAATGAAACAAAACCTACAATATAAGGCATCATTAGGACCCTACCAATAAAAATGCATTAACAACAGGATGATCACCTTGGAGGACCTAGGAGGTAACAACGAAGGAATATCAAGGTGTATTGGCTACATGAAATTTAGTCTAGTAGAATTCACTAAGGAACTCCCAAAGGGCCGGAACTCAGGCCACCAATCCAAAGGAGATATTAAATGTCAAATCAAGGTTAACAGGCTGACCATGCAAAATCATGATTGAGGAAAGCATTATAATTAAAAACAGAGACCCAAAAAGGTAAGAGGGCATAATCATAGAAAGGAGAGACATCGAAGGGAAAGTGAATCGACCATTAATATGTTGTTGAGGAAGCAATCCCTCAAATCATGCTTGTATAAAACCCCCCAAGATAAGAGAGCTCGCTTTCTACAATCACAAGCCAAATGAGAGCTCAAATTCTTTTGTCTCAGAGCCTCCAAGCCCCTACCATCACTCTTAAGCCTCCACCCCATAACATCTATGATTGCCAACCAACCCCCAAAGCATACAAGCATGAGGGTTAAAGGGGATGCATCAAAGAAATAAAGCTAGAGAAGCCAAACAGCCCCACCACCCGTAGTTTTCCAATTGGCTTCACCTCACGAGGGTAAATTAATTTCATGAGCTACTTGGAGTTCATCCCTCAACCAAAGCCTTGCTACCATGAAGGTCATCGACTCTTACAATAGCTAGACAAAGATTTTTGGTGTGAAGGGGTACATAGTTACCATCAGTGATGATGAAATGGCATGAGTGCTCAGGCTCCCCGAGACCAATGATGACACCCTCAACCCAATAGCAATCGACTAATTGTCTTTATTCAATGACAATGCAAGGTTGTAGGGTAGGGCTATGTCACCAACAAGAACACAACCATAAAAGCCAACACGTTCTTTCATTTTTTGTCAAACAGTATTCAATTATTGAAGACCCTGGCCACATGCATGCTGTGAAATGTTGGTGTAGTAAGCTTTGAAGGCCAGAAGAGAGGCACTTATCATGTGAACAAAGCTTATAGGTTCACAAATAAATGACCAAATCATGGAATCCAGTTTTGGGATGGTAAAAGGTCAAGCACCTCAAAGCCCACCTCTTCTTGTTAGCTCAAAGCATTGAGGATATGAAGAGCCAACCATTGTCATCAGCCACTATGAATGTGCTAGATAATTTGTCCCATGATTCCCCAAGAGAAACAAAGAAAAGTAGTGGCCCCACCCATCAAACCAAGGCTAGAGCAATAGGAACAACAACAACAAGCACCTTTGGCATGAGTAGCACCTCCATCTACATAGGAACCCACACAACCAACCCAAGAAGGCAATGGGAAAGGCATTTCTAAACCCAAAATGAGATGAGCTAGCCAACCAATAGCCCATTGATGCCATATCTAGAGCTCAAAAATCGACTAATGAGTCTACTGACTAGCATGAATAGTTAAATACAAAGTGCCGATGACTCCTCCCCATCTCAACATCGCTTGATGCAATGAAATTGACCTCAATCACTACTGCAATGTGTATACATTGAAGGTTTGCCAAGCCATGAACCTCATGTGCCACATTGCTGAGAATTTTCTATCGCTTGGCATTTTAGATTACAGATGCCAAAGGCTAGAGGAGGAGAATGGATCAAGATTGGATCATTGTATGCAACATGTGTCCTTGAAAGAGGACCAAAAGTCCTAGCAAGCCAAAATTGCAAAGGCCATTTAGGAGCGAATCACAACCATCCACAAGGCTGACAACACAATGAGAGAGATAGTATCACTTCTATGAAAAGAATTCAAGAAGCTAAAGAACACAAATCAATGTAGAAAGACATAGGTAATGACGACTAGGTAGGATACTAAATTGAAAACCCGAGTTGGCATCTTGAAGGTGCAATGCAAGAAGGCCAAGGATAAAATCCAGTATCAAAGGCAAGTTGAAAGAAGTGTAGGACAAACTCGATCAAGAGGCTCTAGAGTAGCCAAATGGATGTGGCTAGAATAAAGATGACCTACAACAACAAGTCAGATAACTCTTTCAACTCCTCACCAGTCTAAGACCCAAAATGCCTAAGCCATAGAAAGAGGGTGACAAACAAGATGAGGGCACAGTGCAAGAGCAATGGGCACATTAGCCTCCATGACCCCGAGATCCTTAAAAGGCAACCCTAGGCATGAAAATGGCAAGTTTAGAAGGGGTGAATTAAGAAAAATAGAAGGTTCATGCTGAGAGAATCTGAGTAGCTAATAAGGAAAAGAAGAGGGTTGAAGAGAGCCAAGCTACCAAGTAAGAGAAGACCTGAATGAATGAAGAATTGACAAAGCTAGCAGCTAGTGATGCCCTACCAAGTAAGAGAAGACCTGAATGAATGAAGAATTGACAAAGCTAGCAGCTAGTGATGCCAAAGGACAAGTCAAGAAAGCAACAAATTAAATAGCCAATGAAGTTAAAGAGGCCCAAGAAAATGAAATAGTAGGCTACCCATGAAGCAGAGAGTCAAGCAATTGAAGTAGTAAGGAAGGAAGCCAAAGAAGAGGTTGAGGTGCAAATAGCTCAAGTGGTGAAAGAGCAAGTAGCCAAAGAGGCAATTCACGTGGTTAGCACAACACAATGAAATATGTGAAGTAGAGCAAAATCAAAGCCATGAAACTCCGAGAGCAAGAATAGGCACAAGTGGTAGTTAAGGAGGAGCCCATTGATTTGGATACCGAGGATCAATTGCCATTGGTGACCCCACAAAGGACCTACTAACAAGCAATGCACAAAGCCACTTGACCTACAAAAGGTGGAGCACAAATGGTGCTCATCTCCCCCATATCCTTATGAATCTAGTTCAACATGAAACGAGCATGGAGGCATGCCATCAAGCTAAGTCTTGACAAGAAACAAGGGACTACTTCCACAAGCAGACCTGGTAAATCTAAGCGATGAGGATGTAGCTCAAAGAAAAGTTGGCAAAAACATTATACACCAAAATTGACTTTTGGGGATTCAACTACGACCAAAGGAGAGAGATATGTTGGTAAACTGAAAGGAAAGAGTAGAGTGGACACAAACTCATAATACTTGCATTATGGAATGAACAAGAGTGAGGTCCTTATGTAGGCACCTCTTACATGCTCACTGACATTATTGATGACTTTAGAGCTCCACAATCATCTCCTTAATCTGCTCCTAGATTCTCTCAATCATCCTATGTGGCTTTCCACCACCTAACTGTGCTTATGGGCACCTAACTCTGCCTCTAGCACTCACACATAGAAACCAAGGTGTGCCTGAGGCATACACCTTGAGATATCCCAACAAACCCCCCCTCAAGGGAATGCCTCAGACTATGTCAAATGTCAAGGATACAGCTAGCACAAGGTGTCTCATGCCATCTCATGGTGGTCATGGATCTATCAATGGCTAGGATCTCAAGCTAGCAAGGAGTCCCATGGGTGTAAGGTAAACAAAAAGGGATACAAAAAGACCTTCCAATGGTTATCTCCCCTGCATGTACATGCACACAATGTCTGCAGGAGGTACCATGGAGCAAAACACATACACATGGCCTACATCATGAGGTGACCAGAGGTGTTTACAAAACACACAAAACACAATAGTTTATTTCATTCATTTTGGAGGACTATCCAGGCTGAGTACCTTGACTCAACATAAAAAGAGAGATCTGGAGCATACATAGAGATGATTTAAAATGCATAATCTTCAAAGGATGCCTCATCTTGTGGAGGCACATCAACTTAAAGTAGATTGGCATTTTCTATCTTTGAAGTTGCTTCCTTTTTGGCTCTGCAAAACTTCTCATGATGATTGTTTTTGCCACAGTGTTTGCATGGATTGATTTTGAAGCAGTCCTTTGAAAGATGATTTGTCTTTCCACAATGATTGCAAGGTGTAAACTTGCCCTTCTGGATTTTTACAGCATAAGCTGTGTCATTTCCTTTCCTGAGCTCCATATGCCTTTCTTCTTCTTGGAGAGCAGAGATAATACCTTCAAGATTAGGATTAGGAAGATTTTTCAAAGTGGTAACAATATGATCATAATCTTTAGGCATACTCTTAAGCAACACTGCCATAGCATCATCTGTAGTGATAGGAGAGTTGATAGAAGCAAGTTGAGTCATAAGACTCCGCATGTAATTGACATGGGCTACCAAAGGAGTGCCACTAACCATCTTCAATTCAAAGAAAGAGATTTTAAGTGATAATTTAGAGATGTGAGAGCTAGCACCAAAAATCATGTCAAGCTTTTGCCAAGCTTCTGAAGGAGACTCTAAGTCAGAGATGTGATGAATATAGTCATCTCCTAAAGCAAGAGCAATGATGCCATATGGTTTCTCCTCTCTAGCAGGATCTCTTACCAGGCGTGTCGGAGCTGAGGATTCTCCAGCATTGGAGGCTGTAGAAGAAGAAGTTGAAGCTGACAAGTCCCCAGAGGTTTTCCCTCATCAATGCAAATTTCACCTTCATCTGCCATGTGTGGAAGCCCTTTCCATTGAACTTATCTATATTCAATATGATAGCCATGAGAGGGTCTAACCCAGGTATTGAGCAGTGTCTTCTCTCTTACAAGGCTAGAATAACAACTGAAAGGCTTCCAAATATAAGCATTTAATATAGCAAAGACTAGTGACCAAAATTCAATCAATGATGCTTTTTCTTACATGCTTCATAGAGGTGGCTAAAATGAAAGCTTTCCAATCAAAACCAGGTATATTAATTCAAAGCAAAGCTAAAGCCACAATTGTACTGATGTTATTGAAAACTTCAAAAACTCGAGAATACTAGAGTAGCATTTTATGTAGCATCATCTTCAAAAACTTGTCAAAACTGTCAAAATCAAAAGACTGAACTTGGAGGGCTTGTATCTCACTCTTCAAAGCAAAGGAAAAGGGGGTTTCTAAGGCAAAAGAGAGCTTATATACCACAGAAGGTCCACTGAGGAGAAAGGGTGCAAAAACACGTCAGGGCGCCATAGCTTGTCTCTATTTTCAACTAGTTTTTCTCTGTTTTCAGCTTGAATATGCAGCCATTGCTGCTCAGATTTCAGCACAAGATAGCTCTAAGTATGGACAAGCTCCCTCTAAAAGGAATTAGAAAAGCATGGAGCATGCTGAGAGAAAACGCAAGAAGAAAGGTCGATGAACTGTGCGAAATGGCGACGAAACGAGGGAGAGATTCTTCAATTTCTCTCTCTCTCTCTCTTAGCTCATTTGTTCACCATTGTGTGTGGCTATATGGTTTCTCATTGAGCTATTGCTTCATGGTTGATTGTGTTGCATGCTCAATTGTTGTGGCTTGCCTTGCTCGAGTTGCCTCTACATTGTGGTTGCGCTTGGGTTGCTCTATCTTTGAGTCTTCCAACAAATTTTGTTGTGTTTGTAGCCAATTATTCATCTTTTTTTTCATTGTAACCTTCTTGATTGTGTGTTTGTATTACTGCCACTAGCATTGAGATGTGCACCTCATTTGTTGTGCTTTGCCTCAGTGACTTTGGTACTTGTTGAGACGTCAAAGACTTTGCAAACTTTTTGTTTGAAAGAAAGTGCTACCTATTGTGCCAAATTGTTGTGGTGCATGATGGCTCCTCAATTCATCAAGTGGCCCTTTGTTCATTCAGGTGGGTGGGGCAATTGACTTTTCCAGATTACTAGAGGCATGTCTCATTTGTCAAGTGAATGCAAATCATCATGAGTGAAAGCATTGCGGTGGGGCAAGGGGAAATGCACAACATAGAGAAGAACGTTGAGCTTTGAGAGGAGGGGGGGAGAGAGAGAGAGAGAAAGAGAGAGAGAGAGAGAGAGAGAGACAGAGAGACAGACAAACAGACAGAGACAGAGAGAGAGAGGGGGAGAGAGGGGGGGAGAGAGAGAGAGAGAGAGAGAGAGAGAGAGAGAGAGAGATTTCTATTGCTGAGAGTTTTATAGTGCTTTAATAGCCAAGACTAATAGCAAGCAGTAAACCTACGTAATGGCCTCAACAACTATAAGGCATATCTAACATGACTTCGACAACAAATGCATCAAACGAGCAAAAATAGCAAACAAGTGATCATGGTTGATGGGACATAGGAAGCAATAGACCGATGCAATGCCAAGTAGTAACAAAAAGATAGCACAATCCAATAATGAAAAAACTAAAGAGCTTTTGCAATAAGAGGCCTTTGGGGTCCAATGATACCAATGAAAATACTAATGATTACTTGCAATAAGAGGTAGTTGGGGTCTAATGATAGGACCAAATCAATAGGAACAATGTAGGCAACAACCAACCACTCAAGTCACCATCTTCAAAACCTTCAAAGCTCCTTCACAAATTTTTCACAAGGTTTGAGACCTAGGACACATGGCATATTGCCATGGCATACAGTGCGTTAGATCAAGTTTAGGTATGGTTAGCATTGGTTAGCACAATGCAACATGGTACCATAGCCGTATGGTAGATAGGCTTGTCCACAAGCCACATGGTAGTATAATGCCATGTGAATAATATTGATTGCATCATCATGCCATGACATCACATGCCACAATAGCATGGTCACATCATTAGCTACCACATCAGCAATGCCACATCAGCATGGTCACATAATTAGCTAACACATCAGCATGCCTACTCAACAATGTCATGTGACCAAGATCATGTCATAAATGCCATACTTTTTCCTTTTTGATGACCGCTGTATTGCATTGAGACGTCTCTCTATAGATAGCAATATGCATGCCCAAACTTGGAGCAACATCACTCTCCAAATAGCTCATTGATCCCCTTTCATCATGAATACCTCTTGTGCTTCAAATGTGGACCAAGTCTAGGTCTTAGTAAGCTCACAAATCCATTCCCTTTGTCAATAATTTAGGCCTTAGGAAGAGCCATTTCATTCATGGCCCATTAGACATAGTAGCACTTTCCATAGCTAGGTGTAGCAACAACAAAGGAAGGCGGCCAAAGACATCTAACACTTGACAACATTACTTAATGAAGAAGATCCAAGCATTGAGGACATGGCCTGAGCACCAATGGGGGGTAATGTTGAACCCTAGGTCCAAAGTGATAGAGATTTAATGGTCAAAGATGAATGGACAAAAGTTGAGTAGCAAATCACAAGCAAAGGAGTGAGGGACTAGCTTGTGCAACACATGAGGTGGACAAGGCAAAGCAAGAAGTGATCCTTCACACAAGTCAAAATTGTCTTCACCAAGACAAAACCAAGATAACCATTTTTGGAAAACCACAAGGTGCAATGATGGGGGCCACAAATATTAAAAGATTCATTGGCCCTGCAAGGAGTGTCACGATAATTTCAGTGCTCAAGTATGGCACCTACCCTTTTGATGGGTGGGTGCACATGGTTGTAAAATGTGGGTGGTTAGTACCACCACACACTGTCAAAGTCTTGTAAATAAGGTCATAGAGGCTAGGGAATTAGGGTCACCTTGTTGCCAATACAACTCATGTGCATAGTGTGCAGTTGAAGAGTTGGTTATATATTTCCATTTCCACCAAGAGGCTAAGTAATGAAAGGCATACCCAGCTTAGGGATGAGAAACTTGATTCGGGTCACCTTGTTGCCAATACAACTCATGTGCATAGTGTGCACTTGAAGAGTTGGTTATATATTTCCATTTCCACCAAGAGGCTAAGTAATGAAAGGCATACCCAGCTTAGGGATGAGAAACTCGATTCTTAAAGCAAATGCCTTGGCAAGCACCTTGTGGGTAACTTTGAGCATAATAAAGGGTCTCCAATCCCCCATATTGATCCTATCTAGTCTCTTGGGAATCAAGTTAGCCAATCCCAAATTAACACTAGTGGATAAGCTACCATGTTGCCAAGATTCATTCACCATGTGATCAAGTCAGTTTTACTCAATGGCCTAAAATGCTTCAAGCATTCTAGTGGAGGCCCATCCATCCTCAAATACTTCCCATCATTTTTAATAGGGAATTATTGAGCTCATTTGCATTGCTACATTAGTAGCTATAGTGGTCTCATGCTTCTTATCCATGCATGCCAATAGGGAAGAGCATTCTTGTTCACAAGCGACATCTATCTTAGATGGTATTCCATTTGTTCACTTGCGCCCTCACCCAACCTTGTACATGGACTTCATGACAACTCCCTCCCTTATCACCACCATATCAATGCTCTACCTAGCCCTCTTCTCTACAATAGATTGAAAAAAGAACTATGAAGGGTAGACCCCATTGCTTAACCATTTATTTAGTGCTTCAATTCTAGCCCCTTCAACACTTCATGATTTGTCATCTCAGAAACTATCCAGCGTAACCTTGTTGTAATGGAATCCTCAAGGCTAATTTGAAGGTAGAAAAGGAGAGCCTTCCTAGGTTGTTTGAAAGAATGAGACCAAGGGCTTCATGCCTTCACCCTGTCTTCCAAACTTACTCGTGAACAAAATAACTCTCTTGATGGTAGCAGGATCCCATTATTCTCTTTTAAATTGACATTATAGCTAACCTCTTGATGGTAGCATTGCACTATTTTCTTTTAGATTGACCTTAATAGCTACTTGCTAGCACTCTTACACCCTTGGAACATACATCACATCTTTCAAAAATGATACATTCATCTTAAGGGGGATAGGATGGGTGGAGGTAACACAATTTGTAGAGAAAAGCACCACAAGATTGGGCAATTATCTAAAATTACAAAGAAGGTTATTACTCCACCCCCTCGAGGGCTCTCTTAGCCACCACCCACAACAAATGGCATAAAGTGTTCAATTCTTATAGCCCTAAAGGTAGGGTGCCATTGTTTGTTAGCAGTCCACCACCTTGTGGACTCTCTTAGCCACCACCCCTAACCAATGGCATAAAAGTGGTCAATTCTTATAGCCCTAAAGGTAGGGTTCCATTGTTTGTTGTTCCAAGCAAATTTTATGCCCCTCTAGTATCCAAGTCACTATAGTCCACAAGCCCTAATGACGAGCTTGTAGTTTGAGGTGACTAAGAGGAAGATGCACTTCCATGATCATAAGTGGAGATTGAGATCGACATCTTGAAGATCAGGGTCACAATAAGCACAAAAGCATGGGGGTATATAGAGACAAAGGCATTTAGGTCTACTAAATGTACATGCTCACCCAACCCTAAAAATGGAACCCGAAAAGAACTTAAATAATGAAAAAACAAAAGGGTTATGAGGTCCATTTTTGGAAAATAGATATTATTACATTATTTCAAAAAATGTAAACCCTAGACTTGAAATTTATTTATATAAAGTTAGTAATGAAAAATGAGTTTTAAACTCCTTACTTGGGAAAAAAATATTTTGGTATTATTTGAAACAATAACTTAAGTTGACTTGATTATCTTAGACTATAAAATACAAATCCTAAACCCTGATCCCCTAATTCTTCAACATTTCCTAGAACCTCCACTAGGGTCCAAGCTAGCAACCAAAATGCCTACAAACCCCAGATAGTGAGTGGAATAATAAGATTCTTTTTAGATGCTCTTTAATTTTCAAAACAATTACAATTATTAAAAAATTATTTTGAAATTAAAACCATTTAATGAAAAAAATTGGAAGCTTTGATGCAAATCCAATCCCCGATCGGATTTTCATGAAGATGTACACAAATTCAATCTGTTTGATCAAATTCACATGAAGATGCATGCTAATATGATCCTCAAGATCAGATTAGCATGCAGTCCTTGTGTGGATTGCATGCTAATCCGATCCTTAGGATTGGATTGGTGTGTACCCTCTGTGGAGGTTGTATATCCACATGCTAATTTGATCCCTGGGATCTGCTTAGTGCACATCCTCATCTGATCTTTGGGATCGGATTTGCATGAGGATGCATGCTAATTTGATCTCTAAGATTAGTTTTGCATTAATTTGTGTGGATTTTCGATCCCGGGGATCGATTTTGATGTATCTCTCTTGATTTTCATCTCTTGATAGTCATTTTTCATGAATTTTTTTGAAACACTTATCTTTTAAAATGGTTTTCTAGCCTTTTTTTTTTTGTTTTCTTTTGTCATTTTTTAAATGTAAAATATACAGCTTTTGTAGGTTTTTTACATGCTTTTTGCTCTAAAAAATGGTTTTTATGCTTCGCAATGTTTATTTTGCTTTGTTTTAGTTATTGTTCTTGGTTTTAAGCAATCGTTCCTAACACAATTGCTATTTTGTCATGTCTCCCTTTAAAACCTAGTACTATTTTGAGGGATTCTTAAAAGTGGATAACATGCAATAGCTCTCACTTAATATGTAATAGTGTTAGTATCCAAATAGCTAAAGTGTTGTGTGGTTGGTAAGGAGTCCCAATTTGCTTGTTTTTGTGACATAGCCTATAGTACGTGTACTCCCTAAATATTGAAGGAAGAAGAAAGGAACATGATGGATATGTACCCTTGGTAGTGTTATTTTGATTGAGCACTTTCGTGTGTAAAACAAAGATGGTTGGAACTTACCAATCATCTGTTAGAATAGTAAAGGGGGGAGAAAGAAGTTGGTATAGGCTATCAAATGCGATGATAAGCCTATGAGAAAACCTTTAAACATAATGTTAAAAAACTATGATGTTATCAAATGTCCAACAAAAATTGTTTTATGGAGGCTACAATGGAAGAAGCATGCACTATCACATTTGCTATGGGTCGACCAAAACTTGGTTATGGAACGTTCGGGTAAACCCAATCCATAAGAAAGCCTTGGAAAAACGGTAGCAATAACTAGAGTTGGTTTTAATCTCGGGTTGTTCCAATCACATGCTTAAAAAGCATTAGAGTTATAAAGCACTATGAGCACATTCATAAGAACATGGTTCCTTAACGTTAGAGGTAATAGATTGATAAACTAAAATAAAATTTGATTTAAATAATATTAGATGTGGGAAAGAAAATAATATCATAATGCAATCCGCATAAGTTAACTTATAGCCACCATAATTGGTTAGAGAGAGGAGCATCAATTTTCAAATGTTGAGACAATATTGTCGTCTTTTTGTTTAGGTCAATTAGATGTGGAGTGTAGGATTGAACACATGTAAGGAAATATAGCATTATAAGCCCCAATGAGATCACACAAAATACGTATTGTGGAGCCTACGATGGAGGACCAATGACTAAGGGACATTGCATGGAGACATTTGTAATTCTACATGAGTTTGAGAGGGTTTAGAAGTACAGGTTTGGAATGCATACAATAGTGGGAGAGGATAGCTTATTCAAGGAAATAGGTTTAGAAATGCATACCTGTGGGAGGGGGGCCACCTTATTGAAGGAAATGGATTTTGAAACATGGGTGCTTTGTGTGTTCATACTAGGTGCCTAAGCATGGGCAAGTGGGGCGCACCTTGGCGTGGCTCCCACTTGGTGTGTGTTGATCTGTGGCACAAAAAGGGGAGTGTTGATAGGCTTGGTTAGCCAAGACCCTCCAACTTGCTAACAAAGGGTTTTTAAACCATGCACATGCCAAAATGAAGACATCTGCCCTTGTAACCACATGGGGCATCCCGATGTACTTGTTCGTTTACCTCTTTTTTTAAATCTTATGTTTACTTGGTTATAAGATTTTTTGACTAAAAAACTCGAGACTCGTAAGGATTTCTTCTCTGAATATGCCTGAAAACCAAATCATTCATGATCATCCAAATCCTATGAATGAGCAAAGCCCACATAAAGCTCCACATTCTCCATTTAGGGTCTGTCATTTGCCCCTTGTCTCCCAACAATGCAACTTTCCATGAGATGTGAATAGCCATGTGTGCTTTGCGAAGGGGGGAGTTGCAAACTTGAATTTGGGTTCATTTGGAGGGAAAACCTAATATTTATGCTGGCCCCTACTCAAGAGGAGGAGCTCAAGCAGCAACCAGATGTTGTCGAAGGGATAGGGTGGTTTGTAAACCACCCCTCTGATGTGAATAAGCTATAAGCAGAGTGAGCTAGGTGGGTTGCTAGAGGGTTCCCTTGAGCACGGGAGCTGGGAACTCGAGTAACTCGCTCAGGTTTGTGGGGTGTGGGCTGGAGAACGCGTCCATGGGGCCTTAATCTATGGATCAACATAGTTGATCAAGTCGCAAGTGGGGACGGCAGGGTCTAACACAGGAATGCGGGCTTATGGAACACACTGAGCAGGAACGCGGTCTTAAAGCGGGCAGAAACCAAAATCAGGAAATGTGACGAGAATATGAAGGATTGAAATTTGTAAGGAAGTGGCACGTGGCGGGCAGGGAAGGGGTCCGGATATGCAGGGTGGGTGAGGGTTGCGTGGCCGGCCTTGGTTGAGCCTTGATTTGTCCCACATACTCAAATGCAGTCTCAGAATTCAAACAGCGAAAGCACGAAATTGACCAGTTTATTATTTTTGCCGCAGAAATTCCGCCTTCGCTGAGTGCTCTCTGCGGGAAAAGCCTCTAGTTTTCTTTGGGTGCGCCCTGTCGGATGGGATGAATGTGGGAATGCTGCGCGTGGAGACGCGGTCCTCGAGAACAAAAAAACTGCGCCGATTTCGCTACGTTGTATTGTAGTTTTGAACTTTGAAACCACAAAGATGAGAGAATACTGTAGTGTGCAGAGGAGATCAGAGGAGTGGCATTTTCTTTTGCTTGGTGTGGTGGGTGATGGTCATCTAAAATTCCACGGAGAAGATGAGCAGCCATGATTCCCGTGGCGAGCGGAGTACGCCATTGCCGGAGAGCATGCTGTGAATCGCTCAAGCAAGCAACAGAATATGGGCGATGGGGCGATGGAGACGATGATGAAAGACACCTTTTCCTGCATTTTGGGATCGGCAACGATTCAGCAGCAAAAACAACCAACTCATCGAAAGCAAACTCATCAACCATATAAATCATCTTCCTTCCTGGAAATGGACATTTTCTAATTACACAATCTAGCATAATTAGGCTTCAATGAGTTTTTGAGGATCACATTCTCAACACTCATGATCTATCTATGCACACTCTAAGGTCCAACGCATGCACGCGTGCACACACACACACACGTTGAAGCACAACTTGTGCGTGTTCTAGTGACGGTGTGCAGTGACTTGCCCAGGTCCTGAATCTGCTCACGCGATTTTGAACAAACCGGATGCTACTGTTCAACTCCCCCTCTCCACACTCTACAGTTGGAAAAACTGGTCCACCCAGCTTATACTTTAAAGGGAAAGGAGAAAAATTTCACAAAAAACAAACGCTTTAGCTTCAAAGATTTTCCCAAAAAATAAAATACACTAGTTTACCAAAACCTTTTTTTTTGGGAGAAAAATACTAGAGAAGATATTACAAAGTAATTGAAGCTAAAAGCTATCAACCAAAACCTTTATTGTGCCATGTTCACATAAGAAGCTTCATCCTCCCTTTCTATTATGTGGGTGATTAGAGGGTCCTTCTCACATCGGAGCCAACAATGTTGGACATGTGGGTTCAACCAACCTTAGACTCTTGCAAGTGAGGATAAGTACTTATCATCAACTTTATGGATGATGTGCTTAGGTTGAAAGGGGGTCCTCTTGTTGATGTATCAGCTTTGAGTGTTACACCCATGGTCCACTACGAGGGGCACCTCTGCATGGAACCTATGCTCTTTGAGCAGAATTCAAATGAGGGCAGTTGCTCTGGTAGGTAGAGGCCCTATCGCCTGAGGTAGTGTTTCTCGACATTGCAAACTTGATTAGGATTTAAGGAGCTTTGAGGTGGGTTGGCACCCATTCATCGATAGATAAGAAAACTCTCACCAGAGTGATCATTAGTAGCACGATTTCAAAGGGTATCGGTTTTAGTGCCGCTAATTGCAATTCAACTTTGCACTATTAGTCTTGCATTTTTGGCATGTGGCCTGAAAAAGGTGAGAACAACTTTGCTTTGTAGGGCCATGAACAATGGATCTAAGAGAGGGGAAAAAGCCTCCTTGTCTCCATCTCCAAGCTAACTAATAAAGCTCTCGGGAGTGAAGCTTCTCTGCTCTAGTCAAACTTACCAACTGAAGAGTTTGGATCGCTCATCCTCAAATTCCTCATGCTCAATATAATGGTGGGAAACCAGCTGCAGGTACCTCTACTGCAGAACCTGGCAGCCATGAGGGGGTGTGTACGTAGTGTGCCTTTAAAAAATCCAGGATAAAAATTCACAGCGTTTATAGATCAATTTCTGATGTCAAAAACTTGCTTCATTCATTGTTTTTTGTCTAAATTTCCATCAGATCCACACATATATGTGTATGTATCTACAGTCATATTATATTCTAGAGTCATATTATATACTCTGTTTTGCTACAAGTAGCCCTGTTGTCTCTGGCTCTGTGCCCCAATTTACCAGCGAGCTAAATCATTTCAATCTTTGATACAAGCTCTGTTTTGGCTTTAAAGTTCTTTAACACCAGACTGCTAGCAGCATAAGGCATTGCCATCTTCAATTTTTTGATACAAGCTCTGTTGCTGTAAAGTACAGTAACACCTTAAAACCCACCGTTTCTCTCTGTCTCTCTTCAACATCTGAAGACCCCCCATTTCTCTCTGTCTCTCTTTCTCTCTCTCCTTTTCTGTCTCTGTGGCCTTCCTACTCCCCTGTTCATTTAAGCTTGTTTCCCCTCCTCTTGTTCCTCTGGGTTGCTCTTTTGCAGCTTTTACTCCAAAAGCCCTCTCCACTTCTGCTGCACCTAATAAGCACCTGCTGCCCACTCCAACTTTTACCCCTTTGAGATTTTCTCTGTCTCTCTCTGTCTCTGTGTTCATTTTCCTCCCCCTTGCTGCACAAAGCATCAGATCATCATCATCATCAGCATATGAGAGGAACAGCACCAGCAGTGACTTGCTGCTCTTGCTCTTCCGAAGCCTCCTCCCCTTCTCGATTGCTCTAGTTCCCGTCTCTGTTCATCTCGTGTCGGCTCTTCGGCCGTCTTGCTCTGTCGTTGCTCCCTAAGCATCATTGCATCTCATTTGGGCGATCGAGCTTTCATAGCCCCCTCCTCTTTTGTTTGGGCAGGAGCATCTTCTTCACCTGTGAAACTCTTGGGAATCGTCCACCACGAGGGGGGCAGCTCCTCTGCAATCACCCCCCACCAGGGGAGAGCTTTGTGTGGATCGTCGCCTTTGTCTGGTTTGCACCTGCTTTTTCTCTTCCTTGCTGCCCGTTTTAATCGTTATTTTAAACTTCCTCCCACCTGCTTCCCTTGTCCAAAAGTCGAAACTTTGTATCATCGCCTCCTCTTCTTCCCCCTTGCTTCTGCCATAATCTGTCGCCCCAGATCTCGGATTTTGGCTCCTGGGTTCTCTGAATCCGCGTCTGCTGCTTCAATGAGACCATACACTTTCCAACTTTTCAGTTCATCTGTTTTAATAACCGCAGGCCCCTGACTTTGAACTGCGAAAACGCCTTAGATCAGGCCTTCCCGTTCCAAATTCCTGCCTTCCATTGCCTATCGGCCATCGGTTTTTCGCGGCATTGAGCGCCATGGGTGGGCAGGTTCAGCAACCCAGTACCGCTTCTCACTATGATCACCATGGGAGCCTGCATTCCGGCTCACACACGGGAGATGCAGCCGATGCTGTCATGGCTAGGTGGTTGCAGTCTGCAGGGCTTCAGCATTTGGCCTCTCCGACGGCTTCACCTGCTTTGGATCCTCGTTTTCTTCCGAATTTGCTGATGCAGGTAACCCATCTTCCCCTCTCGTTCATGTGTGCTCGTTGAACAATGTAGCTTATTGTTAAGGCTCGGATCAAGAGCGTTTGAGGTGCTGTACGGAAAGCCAAAATGCTGGATACTACTTGGAGTTTCGATTCGGAATGTCTGTATGCGTCGATCTGTAGCTCTTTACACGCTTACTCGAACGTCTTCCAAGGATTTTAATTTAAGTGGCTCTGATTCTGCTTGTGGTTAGCCAGTTACTAACATATACATACAAAGCATTGTGTTAGGATTATGCAAGGCACGGCGGGCAAACTATGGAAGACAGGCAGAAGCTGTTTAGGCTGATAAAAACTATTAGCAGTGGCGTAGAACCTGCTGCCGAACCATTGACACCTCCTCCATACGGATCTGGACGGCAGAATGGTGTGGATGGGCTGTCTTCACCTGAGCTGCGCGGAGAGATTGGGGCTGGAATTTTGGACTTGCATTCCATTGACGACATCGAACTTTTGTCGGAGGTATGTCCGCTAGGTTGCTCATGCTAGCTGCTCATGTTAACCAAGCGCCATAAGCCTGTGCTTCCTATTATCTATGCTTTTGCTATTTGGAGCAAGAAGCTATCCTTTCTAAGCATTTATTTTTTGCGACTTTTACATGTTATCGAACAGGAGGGCCACAATTGAGGCCTGCAGTTGCCTCTTTGCTGTTTGCTTGATATTAACCAATGGGTTCCCTTGACGCTCTACCTAATAAATGGGATTTGCATTCAGTGTCTCTCTGTTTGATATTTTCTATTAAAACTAGTAAGAAGGGGTCTCACAACCGTTGGTTATGAGGCCTCGAGGTGTAACATAGGTGTCTAGCTCAAACCTGAATATGTCATGAAGGTGTCTAGCTTAAACCTGAATATGTCATGAACGACTTCCAAGTTTGTTCTTTGGTATCTTTGAAACCCTGCTTCTAACTTACAGTGGGTTCAGTTATGCTAATGTCGCTCCGTGCTCCCATCGTGTCTCCTGTTATACTTCTCATGCAATTAAGGTATGAGGGCTGAAGTACAATGACAATTGCATCTTGTGCTTACCTTGATCAACTGCTAGCCAATATAATTGCAATTGCTTATGGTTTACATGTAAAAAAGCATTGTATTTTCCCCCTCCCTACCAGGGAAAACTGTTACCCGTCTTAATGAACAAAAATGAATTATCGATGAGATTTTGTCTTCAGGTCTCCCATGTGCATATTGAAAGAAAAGTGACCGCTTGCATGGTTTTAATGTCTAGCAATGTAATGGCAGGATGCTATACACGAACCTTTTGAGTCCTCTCCCTTTGTCACGGTGACAGAGAGAGGGTATGAAAATGAATCTGAAGCTCTCTGGTCAACTAATAAGCCTCAGAGTAGCAAGCAAAGAACCAATAACGAGAGTAGCCCGATGAGAGCAGCTTTCATTGAGAAGGAGGTGACTGGTAAAGACAGTTCAAGTGGCCTTGCAAGGATCAAAGTTGTGGTATGCTGTTCTCTCCATCTCTGTGAACAATTGCAGGACTGGAAATATTGCTCTTGCCTAGTGGCTATAGTTTCCATTTCACTCCACATCCTTTATTCTCATCTGGTTGACATGCAGGCAGCCTCAATATTGACCCGTGGATTTAGACGTTCTTGTATATTTTAGTGTAAGTTAACTACCTTTTTTTGCAGGTTCGGAAAAGGCCTCTCAACAAGAAAGAGTTATCTCGCAAAGAAGAAGACATTGTCACAATTGATGGGAACGGATCTTCCCTTACTGTTCATGAGCCCAAACTGAAGGTGATGAACTACATACATGCACTGGGAGGCTGAGTAGCTGGGAGCTATTTAGGTGCTAGAAGCGAAGGTTTTGAATAATTGAAGTAACTGTGCCTGATATGATAGGTTACTGTCAATAAACATGCACCCCCCACAATCCTAAGGTTTGACAAAAATACAATTTTGAGTGATAAGGTGAAGTATGGCGGAGTGGCCACAGGACGTGATGCAAGGGGGGGGCATGCAAAATTTTTTTTTTGGTAGGCCTTCTCACACCTAGTGCTACTGTGCAGGTTGACCTTACAGCATATGTGGAGAAGCATGATTTTGTATTTGATGCTGTTTTGGACGATCAGGTTACAAATGATGAGGTAAAGTTTGCTTGGATATGTTTCTATGGCTATGCCGTGCAGTTCTGAATGCAGCTTGTGAAAAATGAGCTCTATGTTGTGAAGAGAGTGTGGGGCTTCTTGTTAAGATGCACACTTATTTCTACAACCTGGTTTTGTTACACTCTTTCTTTGTTCATTTATTCTTTGCCCTCGTATCTACCGGGGATTTAGTTTCTTGCACTTCTTGGACATCCAAGAAGGCATCACCAGAGAACTGGAAGTTCCTGTCCTATTCTTGGGTAGGCACCCTAGTTATCAGAGCATGCTCTATGGTTTATGTAGAGGCAAAATCAGAATGTAATGTTTTTTTTTGCACGGGAATAAAATGGCATGCAGTTGTATTCAGATACTTTTCATCTGACCTGTGTTACACTGCTAGCTGCATTATATTTTCCCCCCTTTGAGCTGATCACCTGTTTTTCCACAGCTTATTCATATACTGATGCCCAATTTTGATTTGGCTGTCATGTCGTGATCTCTGCAGCTTGTTGTTCCAGGGTCTTAATAGGAGAACCTCAGTCTTTCTTTGAAAAATGACCTTGGTTTCCGCTCTATAGAGTATCTTGTCAGAGTCTTTTGAACTTTTTATTACAATCTGATCTCAGTCTTGCACAGAATTGTGACGGTTTAATTATTGGATGAGATTGTTATGTAATGTTTTGATAGTTGTGGTTGTTGTTAAGTGTATGACAGCATTTTTGTAATTGTCATATGATATGTAATGCTGAGTGACTCTAAAGCCTTTTTGAACAGTTCGCAGATAATCAAACTGTAATACATTCTGCTTTGTGTACAGGTGTATAGAGTAACTGTTGAGCCAATCATTCCTACCATATTCCAACGAACAAAGGCAACTTGCTTCGCTTATGGCCAAACAGGTGTGAGTTTTATTAAATTAAAGTGCTTCTGTTTTTGTAATCCCCCTTGTATGACTTTAGAGCCATTCTTCAGACATCTGCAGGTCTAGGCTGTTCAAGTTGATTTTTCTGTTTCTTTGTGTTACAACTTGGGAAGTCCTGTGGTTCTGTATCTGACAATCCTTGACACATGAACTGTTTCTTATTTGGACACTTATTGCAGGGAGTGGAAAGACTTTTACCATGCAGCCTCTACCTCTTAGAGCCTGCCAAGACATCCTTCATATGATGCAGCACCCATCTTACAGAAATCAGGGGCTCCAATTATGGCTTAGTTTTTTTGAGATTTATGGTGGGAAGCTCTATGATCTTCTGAATGATAGGAGGTTTGTAATATTCAACTGTGCATTCTTTTTGTCATGTTTGGATGAGCTTCTTACATGACTCAGTTTTGCGTGTGTGGGAGATTGAGGATAGAAGCTCTTTGAAAGTGTTTATATTAGCTCAGGTTATTTTGCAGATAATCCTCTTTTAATAAACCAAAGCTTCACGCAACTGTGCAGTGCATAAAATGTCAAAACCTTCCAAGTCATTTGCGAGAGGCAAGAGAGACAATGTATATTGAGATGTGCATTTATATTAGACATACCTGCATATACACCAGAGCACAAGAAATGTTTCTAGGGTTTGGCCTAGAAATGCCAGGCGTTTCTTTTGTCGAGGAAAATCAGAAAAAGCAAGAATAGAAGGACAAATGGTATACTTTAAAATGTAGTGGTCTGGAGCCAGCATGGGATGGCTCCACTTTCTTTTGCCCACTTGCTGATTTTTTTGTTGCATGATGGTGCTAGACAGGACTGGGCCATTAGCTTGCTTACCATAATTGTCATGTATTTACTTGTGTTTTGCTCATCCCCCTACTGATAGTGGGGACTATAATCGGAGTTTTCCAGTCTCTTGGGAAACTCACTTGTGTTTCTTGGCTTGCGAGGCAGTCAATAGAGCGAGCAAGAAAAAGCGAGTGAGCCCAAAAAAGCGAGCGACAATTAGTTGAAGTGGTTGGAAAATCAAGCAAGCAAAGAAAGAATCTAAGTTTTTAATAAAATAATTGCTTGAAGTACAAAGTATTCAAAAAGGTGGTTATGTGTCACAAATTTTATATTCTGATGCACACAAGTTTTTTAGATGGTGCAAAAAGGCATGATATTCATCTAAATCATGCCTTGTCATTTGATTTGATATGTAACATTATGCCATTTATATTTGATAATCAAAAGATGTAGGGACGTTAAAAACTCATCTTTTGGGCCAAAACAATCAAATGTTGACATCTTGCCAAAATATAGGGATGTGAAAATGTCCTCTTTTGGGCCAAAACAGGGAGCGCGTTTTTGATTTACAAGTCCAAACGGGGTCATGTTACATATCAAATCAAATGGCAAGGCGTACTTTAGACGATTATCGTGTCTTTGTGTACCATCTAGTAAAATTTAATGCACCAAAAAATGAATTTGTGGCCAATTTGCTACATTGGTAAGATTAGTGGGAGGTAAGAATAAATCATTAGGGAAGGATATTTTTGCAGTAATAAAGAAACATGGGTTTTGTTCCAAGAGTGAACAGAGTTAAAAAACCTAAGCATTTACATATGCATGGAATCTAGACTAAACCATGCAAGGAGTCCTTGGAAAGATGATCTCAATTACTCTAGTGGAAAGAGAGAACTTGATTGCAGTAGGGTTTGTCTTTGATAGTTAAACATACAAACTGTCTCATGGATGATGTGAAATTAGTGTTAATGGCTTTAGAGTTATATGCATGTTTAACCTTCTGGCATTGAGGGAACGTATGCACTTTTGAGTAAGTTATTATTTTTTGCTACTAAAATGGGGGATTTATAAATTTTTTTTTGTTTTTTATCGCTCGCTTTTTTTGGCTTGCTCGCTTTTTGTCGCTCGCTTTTTGGTAATCCTCTTGGCTTGCCATGCAAATGAGAACTTGTCTTACTCCTCCCATTAGCATCTCTATTACATGACCTTGTAAGTTTGGTGCCTTGCACTTTACTGATGCCATACCTAGATTGTGTCATGAATGACCTTGATGGAAGTTTTCCTTTGATGTCCTTCATAAAGCTTCGAAATATGCTGCCATTTCTTCCTAAGTTGTCTCCCCTTTTGGAATGTATTTTCATGGACCCAGATAGAAAGAAAGAAAGAAGTGTTTTTAAACACTTGTGGAAGGCTTAAAAGTGTCTATGAGGCCAAGTTTGAAATAGAAAGAAACCCCTCGTAGGTGTTTGGCATACTCCTAAAGACCTAATGGAAACACGATAGTATGGCATCATGTGGAGATCCAGTTTTCCAAACAAAACTTGTCATAAGCTCTATGGTCTGATTCTGCATGGTTGTGTGCAATGTGGAATATATTTGACTTGTGTAGTCTTATATCTGAGATGACCAATAGTTCACAGCTCTATAGCTAGGCTTGTATCTGTCCTATCCCATCTATTCCTGTTATTCGCACATATTCTTCACAAAGTTTTGCCATGTTTATATATGAGCACAGGATGGCATGACGCGTCCATCTCCATTTCGTTTATATCTATTTCATCTATCCTCAGTGAGTCGTTTCCCTGTGAAACATGCACTCCTATTTGCCCATTTGCAGTTCTGGCATTGTGATCAATTATTGTTAGTACAAAATGACAGACCCATAAGTTTCAGTTTTATGATCTGTAAATCTTGAAATCCCAGCCTGTTGTACTATTAGTATAAAAGCTCTGAAATTTCTCTTAATTGCAGGAAGCTATGCATGCGAGAGGATGGCCGCCAACAAGTTTGTATTGTAGGTTTAAAAGAATTTACAGTCTCAGATGTGGAGCTTGTGAAAGACTACATCGAGAAAGGGAATGCGTCACGGAGTACAGGATCAACTGGAGCAAACGAAGAGTCTTCTAGATCCCATGCAATTCTTCAGCTGGTCATTAAAAAACATTCCAATAAAAAGGAGGAGAGGGGTGGCAAATTGGTTGGGAAGTTTTCATTTATTGATCTGGCTGGCAGTGAAAGAGGAGCTGATACTACAGATAATGATCGTCAAACTAGGTAATGTATCAAATTTTGACCACTATTGTTAAGAAGTGGTGCCTCACAGGTTCATCACTAATTGGTTCTGAATTGCAGAATTGAGGGGGCAGAAATCAACAAGAGCTTACTTGCTCTGAAAGAGTGCATAAGAGCGCTTGATCATGAGCAAGGTCACATCCCTTTTCGAGGAAGTAAGCTAACTGAAGTTTTACGGGACTCTTTTGTTGGTGACTCTCGCACTGTCATGATCTCTTGCATTTCTCCAAATACTGGCTCGTGTGAACACACACTCAACACACTCAGATATGCTGACAGGTATATGCTGGCACTCTGTTAATAGATTACGGGGCAAAGGGACTACCATGTTTGTAGCTTCATATTAGGAAGGAAAACAATTACATGATATTTTTACAGTTTTTGTTGAATGCCGATTTTAGCCACACAATTTGCATGGTTGGCAACATCTTTATTGGAATGGTTGGCAACATCTTTATTGGAATAAATTGATGTGTGAGAGACATAAACCCAGTGCTACTCTCACCTTAGCTGCTATGTACGAGCTTCAGCACTATGTTTGGTTGAACTGCAGTTTCCTGTATGCATGCATAATAAGGTAACAGAGCTATATGTCCTGGATGCACGAGTACTTAAGGGCAGTTATGAGACATGCCCTGAAGATATCCTAGCATGGCCTGTTTTTGCAGTATGGATGGCATTCTTGATGGTTTGAAACCTTCGTCTGATCTCTTTTGAAATACAAACAATTCACCTTTTTCCATGGTCTGTGAGCGAGGCCTTAAAGAAAAGCTTTGAGGGCACATTGTGTGCATTGCATTTATGTATGTTCCCATTATTTTTTTCCCCACCATATCACTTCCCTCAGTAAAGAAAATCAATAAGAAAGATTGTGAGGGCTTGAACGTTCCAGCCTTAAATATGATTATACAACCTGATCTATCCGCCTGACTCAAATTCTAAGGATGAGATAAGAAAAGAATCTTACCAATTGAAGCGTTCCTCGTGGTTTGTATAATACCAATTCCCACATTAGAAAGAAATGAGAAATGCTCAAAAAACAAACACTCCTATTTTGCTCAATGTTGTGGAAGAGCATGTAGGCTCTCCTCACATAACTACGAGGATACATCTTTGTGAGAGTATTTCTCATGTCTGTAAGACAATCCCTTCAGGTGGTTAGTGCGTAATTTGTGAGCATAGTTATTGTTTAAACTCCGTACAATAGACTCTGACACCATTAAGGCCCTGCTTTCTTTTGCAAGAAAGTATTGTTTAGTGTATTTACACCTAGGGATGTAAATTTTGAACTCTTTATTTTGTGGCTTGTTCAAGGAAGTCCTTCCCCCAGGGTTGCAAGAAAACCTTTCTGCATAACTGTGGGATGAGATGGCTTTTAACCATGATATTAAATACTGCAAGTGCAGAAATGGAAGACTTGAAGATTTAAGGAAGTTTCTCTGGGTATAATCTGAGCATTCTATTGAGGAGCAGCCTATTTTGTTACAATCATTTCATCATGTGGAATTGGTGTTCTTACTCTGTAGATGGACTTTGACAGGCATCGTTCTCTTATGTCTCTTTGCCATGGAGCACTTAATGTGATGCATATCTGAAAGTCTTGGTTTTCTAATTTTGTGCTCCCTAAGCATCTGATCTCTGAGATCTACTGGATCTGCAGCCTTTTGGGCCTTGCCCGTTGCATCCACTTGATCCTTGGCTTTGGTCTCAACACCTTCAGTAAACTCCCACAGAGCTCTTGCCTCCATGTGATTCTGTATCTTTATTGTCCAGAAAGGATAGTTAGTCCATCCAGCATCCGCTTCCTACCAAAGCTAGAGATCAACAACCAGATGCCTTGGTTGCCTATGTAGATTCCCTAAGACCAACGAATCAAATAACTTTGCGCTTGCTGAAAGCCCACTTAGCTGAATTGAAGTCACCTCTCTTTCGTCAAGCAGAGGCCACTGCTTAAGTTGCCGTTGCAGATCCCTGACTTGTTTTCACCTTAGCTCTGATGCCATGTTGGACAGCAAAGATAATGGGCTCGCTTGCTTAGGCTGTCACCAGACTTGTGGACACAAATGGATTATAGAACACATACAGACATAGTTGCATGCCGAAACAGAAACGCCAGAAACGAAGTTTCTGAGCTGATGCCAAAATGGCGAAACAAGGAACGGCAATATTGTACAACTTATGTGTTAAAATAAATTTATGAGGAGAAGGGGGAGGGAGAGTATGAGGAGGAGGACTCAACGAGGAGGATGGAGAGGAGGAGGAGGACTCAAGGAGGAGGATGAGGAGGAGGAGGAAGAGTACAAGGAGGAGGGGGGGAGAGTATGGGGACTCGGGAGAATGAGGGAGAGTATGGGGAGAAAGAGGAGGGACAGCAAGAGAATGAGGAGCAGGAGGATGGAGAGACTAGGGTACAAGAGTAGAGTAGGAGACTAGGGTACAAGAGTAGAGTAGGAGAGTGGAGAGGATATGAGAGTATAGAAGAGTGGGGAGGCTAGAGTAAGAGAGGGTAGCAGAGTGGAGAGGCTAGAGTAGGAGGATGGAAAGCGTATGGGAGTGGAGAGGCTAGAGTGGAGAGGGTAGAGGAGAATGGAGAGGCTGGAGGGTGTTTTAGAAAAGCCCTGATTTTTTTTTTGGGGGGAAAAAAATTAAAATTTAACAAAAAAAGCAGCCAGAAATGCCGTTTCGCAAATGCTGGTGTTTCCGTTTATGTTTCAGGCGCAAGAAACAGAGTTTCGTGCAACTGTGCATACAGTTTCCGTTTCTGTTTCAGGCGCAAGAAACAGAGTTTTGTGCAACTGTGCATACAGAGTGGAGAGGGTAGAGGAGAATGGAGAGGCTGGAGGGTGTTTTAGAAAAGCCCCGATTTTATTTTTTGGGGTAAAAAATTAACATTTAACAAAAAAAGCAACCAGAAATGCCGTTTTGCAAATGCTGGTGTTTCCGTTTCTGTTTCAGGTGCAAGAAACACAGTTTCGTGCAACTGTGCATACAGATGTGAAGAGTTACAAGCAGCATGTGTGCAGCAACATCATGAAGTATATAAAGCTCTACTAAACGCGAGGAAAATACTCAGAAATTACCCTGAGAGATGCCACACACCTACAGCCAAGGATGCTGGCAGGTACACCTTCTGTTGGAGTAGACATGCTCCTACTTGTGCTGTATGCTGTCTCTTCTGCTTTGTGCTTCTTGCTGAGCTTCAGTGGGATAACTGGGGCATAATGGCATATACTGGCATACTGGCTGACTGATCCTGCTCCCTGACCCGATCAGGGTCTGCAATGGGTCGACTAGTGGCCGGCCCTCCGGTATAACTGCCCACCTTCTAGGGGCTGCCAACCTGTCCCAACCTTGGCTGGCCCGGACCAGTCGTGGCATATGTAAGGGCTGCACTACTGACATGACCCCGCAAGATCTGACCCTATCACTGACCTAGAATCTCGTCCTCGATACAACTAGAATCATAGCACAGGTGCCTCGATCCTCGCGACCACCCTCGAGCACGAGGGCTACAGCTCGGCTCATCCATAGGCCTGTATCTAACCCAGGCGTCCCATACCACCTGAGCCCGTCCAGAGGACCTTCGATACACCACCTATGATCTGCTATGTAGATGGCCAGAGTCCCGGCTGGGTCCAAGCCCCATCCATCAGTTGAGGAGCGCTTAACTGATCTACACAATAGCACTGGCCCTTCCTCTATATAGAAGGAAACCTGCTATAGATAGCACAATGCTATGAATAGCTCCCTCCATATGAAGCGAGCACTATATATGAATCAATCTCTATATATAGCAAACTCGGCTAAAAATAGCCATCCAGTCCTATGCTATCCCGTGATCCACGTTAACCTGCTATCCAACCCTAGGTACACCATGTACATGACATACTCCCCTTCCTCTAAGAACTCACTCCTGAGTTCACTAGAAAGCTCGAAAACTCTCTGTGAAGATGAGTCCATGCCAATAACTATACTCTGACTATCAGTTTGAGTGTGCTATACTTTCCATGAGTTTCAAATCAAAGAAAATCTAAGGCCAAAGCCACAATCTTTGATAACCAACCCAAGGAAAGTATTATCTCAATCTGAACAAGGTTACATATCGTCGGATTAAATCCACAAGTGGGATATGGCTCTTGCAGAGGTAGTATGGATTGGACATGCTGTCCAAATATGGGATGACAGGCTGTAAGCCTATTTCAGTTCCTTTGGAGCAGAATGTGAAGTTGAGCACAGATGCAGGTGAGCTTCTGGAAGACCCTACTATGTACAGACGCATAGTAGGAAGTTTAATTTATATGACTATTACCAGGACAGATTTGAGATATGCTGTTGGGTTGGTAAGTCAGTTTATGCAGGCTCCAAGGAAATCGCATTTGGATGCGGCTAGATGTATACTGAGGTATGTAAAGTCCACATTGCAGTATGGACTATTTTATGAGACTGGGGTTCAGATACAGTTGCATGGATACATTGATGCTGATTGGGCTGGTAGTATTTCTGATAGACGATCTACCAGTGGATATGTGTTTTCTTTTGGGAGTGCTGTAATTACTTGGAGCAGCAAGAAACAGCCTACAGTTGCCTTGTCGAGCACAGAGGTTGAATACAGGGGTGTAGCAATGGCTACATGTGAGGTAGCTTGGTTGCATAAGCTACTTTATGATATGCATCAGTCTATAGATGGGTCAGTTGTCATTTATTGTGACAACATGAGCAGTATACACTTGGCAAATAACCTAGTTTATCATGCTAGAACATCGGGTCAGTTTAATATTGTAGCTCGAGCTACGTAGGCAAGTCGTGCATTAGTCACTTGCTGGTTAATGGAGTTTTGGCGTACTGAGAGCTCGAGGACATGGCGACTCTAGGCTAAGGGCTGCAACAGCAGCCAGCAAGAGTTAATAATTGGAGACAGACAAACAAGTAAAATAATAGTAGCTACAAATAAAATTTTAAAGTCAGAAAGGTCAAAATGTTATATGTGTTAAGCCTCCTCCGTAGCTCAAGTAGTCTTAGGCCCTTGTATCTTCTCCACTCCCTATTGATAGCAATCAAGGTCCACACGTGAGGTGGCATCAAATTTTCACGAGATGTCTGGTAGGTGTACTTGTCTACTTAGAAACCCAGCTCCCAAAACAATCAAGGTGTCTCGTGGGTGTACGTGCCTACTCAGAAAGCGAGCTCTTAAAACAAAATGACACATTCTTTCTTCATTCTATTACTTGCACGTCCTTCTCAACCTTTAGATTTTTCCTCGTTTCATCCCAACGTGCTTTTCACACCCCACATAGGTGTCCGTTCATAACTCATGATGGAAGAATCTTCATGGAAGTATCAATGGGCAAAAACACGCTAGATTTAGAGCAAGTGCTTTCCTTGCTAGAGAAAAACAAAAAAGCAACCTGCTTTTTAACAAAAAAAATAGTCTCGCTTTTAATAGATCTTGTTCCGCTTTTCTCTAGCCAGCCAAAAATAGCGAAAACGCGCTAAAATCAGGCCATACGCTCCTTCCCAAAGCCAAGCGCCTGCCCCAAACATATTGCCCCTATCTGTGATGCCCGAATTTCCTAGACAAGCTGTTTTCTAGGCTTATGAACGCTCTCCTTCCTCCTACTTCTCAACTGCAGCAAATCTAGGTCTCTAGGGTAGGAATCTCATCCTTGAGAACCCATAGCAAATTCTTTCCCTAACCAGCCTACTCTCACACGTCCCCACACAGCCAATCACATCAACAACCCAAGCGTGGGAAGTTATAGGTCAGAAACGATTCATCCTCATATCTCTTGCTGAAAGCATCGAGTCTTCTCATCGCCTATCCTTCTCAAGGAATCACGATTTTCAAACACATAGCAACCGAGAGAGAGCACACATCCTATGGACTTCTATTTCTTCCACAACTCTCCCAATCATGAGTGCTTATCATCAACCAACGATTCAGCCCATACATGAGCGGAAATTTAGATTTGCAAGAGCAATCTCAAAAAGCGTACTTGGAAGACATCTTTTCTGCATACCTCGCGTTGAATTCAATCGTGATAGGACGGCTCTGATACCAAATGACACAACCCCGCAGGATCTGATCCTGTCACTGACCTAGAATCTCGTCCTCGATACAACCAGAATCATAGTGCAGGTGCCTCGATCCTCCCGACCATCCCCGAGCATGTGGGCTACAGCTCGACTCATTCATAGGCCCGTATCTAACCCAAGTGTCCCATACCGCCTGAGCCCGTCCAGAGGACCTTCGATACACCACCTATGATCCGCCATGTAGATGGCTAGAGTCTCGGCCTAGGTCCAAGCCCCATCCATCAGTTGAGGAGCGCTTAACTGATCTACACAATAGCACTGGCCCTCCCTCTATATAGAAGGAAACCCGCTATAGGTAGCACAATGCTATGAATAGCTCCCTCCATATAAAGCGAGCACTATATATGAATCAATCTCTATATATAGCAAACTCGGCTAAAAATAGCCATCCAGCCCTATGCTATCCCGTAACCCATGTTAATTTGCTATCCAACCCTAGGTACACCATGCACATGACAGCTACCAGCCTTTTGATGCTCGTCATCAGCCCTAGTTGTTGGCCTTGCCATGCTTGCTGAGCAGCCTACATGGTTGACAACTCAGCCCAGGTTGCTACACATCAACCAGCCCTCTCTTCTGTCCAAGCTGCCTGTGTGGTGCCATGCTCCTGCCCAGCGGCAGTTCATATGTCCACATCATCTATCTCTTGTGCCCACATGTCACCTCCATTCAAACCCACACCTAGACAAGTGTCAAGTCACAGAGTCCTCGTGTGGGGGCTCATAAGTGGGGCATTTGCCCTACTATTCCAGTTTGTGGTTTGCATAGTTTTCAGTTACATGTGACTTCTCAACTATTGCTCAAGTCTCAGGTACTATGTAATAAACACAGGCTTGTTATTGATGAAGTTTTTCCTTGCATCATTTTTTTGAGATTGCATTTTTCTTACAAGATGAGGTGACATCTTCTTTCCTGTAATTTTCTTTTATGTGTTACCCTTGACACAAATGTAGGTAGTCAATCGCTAAGCATTTTAGGACCTTTCTGATACTGATTTGGAATTGTCATTCATAGGGTCTCAGTTGAAGCATGCTAGGGGAATGCAACGAATCATTGACCCCCTTGATAGCAGTGGGCCCTTTAGACCTTCTGTACAGTGTGGCATATGTGGCGAGAATTATTCGTGTATTGGATCACGGTTTCATTGCTAAATCTATGTCCTCTTTCGCTTGTTTTCAACGCTCGATAAGACATTCTTTTGCTTTTAGGCTGGCCAAGTACACAACTTGCATGCTTATGATAAGCATGCATGCGGATTCATACATCGTTAAAATTTTAGAGAGTTTTGCCTAATAAATTTGATCACGTCTCTGATAATGCCACAAAGTAAGATGGGCAGCAATATGTGAAGTGGGCAAAAAAAGCCACAAGGTATTTGTTTACTTTAATAATTCAGTAAACTCTTTCATGGATATGTAGGGAGAAGGCAGGATATGTCATAACATCAAGGGCATTTAACACTTTGTGATTAAGCGGGAGTTTGTTTCTTAAATCCCTATCCTATGATGGCGTGAGAGAAATCATCATCTTGCATCACTGGAGAAAGAAAGTGGGACATGATTGTCCCAAAATGTTTGCTGTTGGCAACAGGATCTATGTGCCATTGAGAAAATGGTGTTGATATGTCGCTGCTGTAATATTTTCTCAATAAAGTATTGTCTTGGAAATTTCTCAACTGGTCACATAGAACAGGATAGCTATTTTACACATGAAAACAAATGTATTCACGAGTTTTTGTGGTTTTACCTTTTGTTCTGTGTCCCTTTTAGAATAACTTGACTGTTTCCAACAATGCACTGCTTATGGTGGGCTTGCCTTAACTGTCATATTTTCTCCCCAATTGATTAGTCTCACAAGAGCATCCCTAAACTGATGTTGCAGAACCTTTCATTGATGGGTTAGCTTATCAAGAGTCGTGTAGTCTTCTTGAAGTAATCCTTGTATATCACCAAATTGTCTGATTTATGCAGCTTTATAAAAAATATCTTCAAAAGACTGAAGGGTCTATGAGACTGAAAGAACATGATACAATGAGCTGAAAGGGTGGGGCCTCTAAGCGGGCATCAACACCCAAGACGAATACAACATAGTCATAATCATAAAACTCCAATACATAAAAATATATGCTGTGATGTGGCAGTATTGTGATGATCATCTGGAATATGGGGAAGGTGTGAAGCCTAAGAGGGAGCCAACGATGTATGACACTGCGGTGGCAGAAAGCCTGTGAAAGAGCACTGGGCACGGTCTGTTGGAGTCTAGTTTGTGACCTCCCCATCTGTGAGCCCACAAATGAGGAGAGAATGGGGGAGGGGCAATAGGGAGATCTCAGGAAGGCTGTTTGGATCCCTGCGGGAGCAGAGATGAGAGAGAAAATAGGGCTGCTACATGGGCAGCATATAGAAGAGTACGTGGCTGGCATTGGAACTGGTCGGAGCAGATCTGGTGGTCAGAACTGTATGAACAGAGGCACGAGGTCTGAGAGTTCCACAGGTTGAGGTTGTGTAGGAGTACCTCGCAAACAAGTGCAGACGAGGTGCAACCAGCTCGTGGATATGATGGACAGATGGCTCTGACTTTATGGACATGGAAAGATGCTGCAGCACGTGCTCTATTAGCAAAGCGTTGAGTAGATGTGGACCACTGTTCACTCAAAACCTGTTCTCCTACCTCCTTGTAACTTCTCGAAAACACCTGTATTGCACCCCTAGAGCTTTTGTGGGCCTCGTATGTGTGCTCGCAATCACACCTCCCTGCTGCTCTTGCTGGACATCCTATCATAAGGCAGTGCTTGCTCGTGGATGCTTGACCTCCTTGCTGCTGTGAAGGCAGCCCAATGGTGAGGCACAAGTTCCTCCTGATTCTTCCTTTTTTTGCAGCTGTGAAGGCAGCCCTTGATGAAGACCTATGAGCTCTATCTTTGCCGCAAACAGTCACTCCCTTGCTGCACTGATTTGCTCCTTTAGGCATGCTGAACGGCCCGCAATATGAACTAGTAAATGAGTCCCAGAGGGGCCCGTTTTATAGGGCTTGAACTGCTCTGGACTGGCCTACCTAGTCTGCCAGTCAAACGACTGGATCAACAGACTGGCTGACAGACTGCCAGTCAAACGACTGGATCAACAGACTGGCTGACCAGTCTGTTGCACCCCTTTGGTCCCTGCAGCCTATAAATAGGCCCAGCCTTGTCTTGGTCCATTTTCGCATGTCTGCTGGTCCTTCCTGGACAGCCATGACCTGCTGTGCACCTGATTCTGCTCCAGTCTCTGCTCAGTCTGCAGCACCTTCCCCAGGCCCATACACTGGCACCATCATGCCATGTGCCCACGCACCTGTTTGCTGGTCCTGCTCCAGCCAATCTGGATAGTACATTGGACACACATTTTTTATACGATTTGGTCTACATTGGACAAATATATATTGCTGGTTCTACATTTCTCTTGCATATTGTTCATTAATTGTTTACACATCTACATAGACCACATCATGGAATTGAAGTTGGATATTGTGTGATTCTTGGGCACCTATCTCGTTGTGCTTTAGCTTCTGTTGTGTGCAAGGAGCGTTGGCCTAAGCAAGACCTCTCCTACTCTCTTTTCCAACACTGTCGAAAGATGTGGTCCACGATGGTCTACTAGCTATGGCCTTGTGTCGGACAAGTGCCACTGCCATTCCTTGTTGGCCATGCCTTTGATTTGGTGAGCACAGAGGGAAAGTGTCCTAGTCTGATAGGTGCCTCAGCCCATTGGTGAGTCTGTTGTCTCTTGCTTTGGTCCTTGGATCCGCCATCTCTTTGGGGCTTGTTGGTTCGTGCTGTTTGACTTGAAACCTTAGTGATCACGCTCTGAGTTGAGTTGAGGTGTACACCTTGATCTCCCCTGTGTCAAGAGCAAATGCTTCTTGTGTCAGATGGCCTCATGAATAAAAGTCACTAGGCATCTTTGATCTGGGTAGGACAAGAAACTAGATAGGGATCTTAAGCCATCTTGAAGAGACAATAGTGATAACGACTTCGGATCTCATAGTATATAGGGCATAGTGCTCCTTCGATCACATAAAGTACATATGGGACCCTGTTGATCACATATAGTATAGATGCCACCCTCTCCGGGTATGCCCTCAGCCATCCACTCAATCTCCCCTCCCGCCGATCATGTAAAGTATAGATGCGACCTTGTCTGGGTATGCCCATGCCCTGAGATGTCTACTCTCAATGCGAAGTTAGGTTGATGAGACACGGAATTGCTTGATGGGTGGGGGAGATGGCGTCAACGTTGCACACATTTTGAAAGTGTAAACTTGAGAGGGAGTAAGAGAAAGAGAGAGCTACACAGGGTGAGGCAAGATAACTTCTTTTATAGCATGGAAATGCAATGCCAACCAAACATATGTGTGAGGGTAGAATGGAAGCATGCAGATAGCCGACCAGTTGGGTGGTGGGTGTGCTTGACTTGACCCAAGTTAGGTCGGGTGACTTGACCCAAGTCAAGTCGGCTAACCCGATCCAGGTCAAGTTTGTCGTTGTCCTTGGTCATTCGACTGACCCAACTTCATTCAACCATAATTTTGGCCTAGTTAGCCCTAGCCAACTATTGCAAGACCATTCTGAAACAAACCCTCATCCAGCCCTCTAACTTGCTCCTAACCTTAGCTAAATGCCTTGGTAAATAGCTCCCAAACTAAGTGAGGAAACTACTCCTTTCAAGGGTGGAAACACCCACATAGAAGTCCTCACTCTCCACACACGAGATACTCCAAATTCTAACAGATGGATCTGCGTATATCTTGGTGGGTCAATGAAGCCCTCCTTTGAAATCTACAAGCAAGGGTCCATGTAGAAGCTGAGCTTCACAGAAAGCTCATTGCGTGCCGACTAAGTGCTGAAAGTGTGTAGCTATAAGAGATTCTCCCTAGTAACCTTGTTGAGCTCGTGATATGTCAGTGTGATCGTAGGGGCCTTGATGCTATACAAAAAGGGGTTAATCTATCTCTATGGAGCCCTAGACTCTCAATCCATGTCCATGTATGTGCATACCAAGACGTCTTATATTGCAAGAGCCGTAACTTTAGATGCGGTAAAGGTATGTGTTAACCTAGAATTTTGTTTTAGGCTATAGTGGGGACGTTTTGAACTCAGCCAGGACCATTTGTTGTGGGACTGACGGCTTATTGCCGATCATCTGTGAAAGCAAGAGAATTTGAAGCCTCTCCACTGGAGTCCAATACATATGGCGCCCAACAAGAGCAACCATACATATCCACTCAGCAGGCCAAAGAGTAAAAGAGAAGAGACTTAGTTTGGGGGATCTTGGAAATGCGAGTAAAAGCATTACAGCTCAACTCTAGCAAGCGTGGCGTATCCCTTGCTTCATCAGTCTTGCATTGTTGGTCTCATTGTGAAAATTGGGCTAGAGAAAAGTACCCCCAAGTATGTATAGGATGCAACAACCTCCAATGGTAATCCATCCACTGTGAATTGCTCTCTATGCATGGTTGTGTGGGATGTATGGAAGATCATGACTTTGATTTTACCAAGGTCGATCTTCAAGTCATGCGTCTCGCAAAGAGTATGAAGTGCATCCAAGTGTCATTGGAGGCCCTTTGCTAAGGATGAGTAAGGCCACATCATCTTCGTAGAAGAGGATCTAGATCAGGCATCCGGCATTAGAGCAGCCATCCCTCCTCTAAGGGTCCCAATGAAAGTCTCAAGCTCATCCATATAGAGGCCTAACAAGGTCGGTGATAACGGTCAACCTTTTTTTATCCCATTAGTACTCATAATCTACTCTATACACTCTGCACAGATGCTCTCATAAAGTGCCAGGACTACCCAGATGATTTGTTAAACACACCACAACTTTTGCAAATGTCTGATGAGGCAAGTTGAGGGTACTGTGCCAAAAGCTTTACGGAAATCCACAAAGCAATAGTAATTTTGTGCTTTGGCCTGAATGATACATCGAAGTGTGAGTATGTGACCTAGAGTCTTGTGATTGGTGCGGAAGCCTACTTGTCCCTCATCTCTAAGTCCTTGCAGCTCTGTATACCGCTTAACCTTTGTGTCAAGCACTGATGCATATACATACATACATACATACATACACACCTACATACATACATGCATGCATGAGGGGGGGGGGTTATTAAAGTCCTTGGAAGACCCAAGGGGTTATGAGACTGAAGAAAATCATATCTTATAAAAGTTGAGGGATGGAGCCACTAAAGAGGTTGCCAAGGCTGACATATGAGATGAGAAGAATATGTAGAAAAGTATATTGCGACTTCTCTATAGGAGGGCACAAATCCATATGTAATGTACAAACCTGAGGGTTGGGAATTTGATATCATCGGTGGCAAAAAGTGAACAGGAGGTATGGCATGATAGATGTGAGTTTTAGGGTCAGGTAATATGAGTATCTAGTAAGAGGGGATGGGGACCTCCGCTCGAGAAGCTTTTACTCAAAGTCTTGGAGTTATTGCTATCAGAATGTTTAGTAATTCCTCCTGATTCTTGTGGATGAAATTCTTCTTTTTTTGACGGACTAGACAATGCTATTCTCGTTTGTTCTCCCATTCAAACAGAAGGTGATACTTGGTCACAAAATTGATGTTGATTGTGGAACGCTTGCAGTCATCATACGAGCTATTGCAGGCAACCAATCCAATGGGTAACAGGTGGATGGATTTGGTGGTAAAGGGAAATATTTGAGAGCATCATCATGAAGGGATCGGGTCCTTGAAGCGGTTCTATCTTCTAACAAGCGGTGTCAACAATATCAGCAATCAAAGTAGAGAGGCGAGCAACATACGTAGAAGCTAGTATGTGGGTAAAGTAGACCTTATGATAGGTGATGTGAATAAGGGGATGCGCTTAGAGTAGGAATTGAGCTTGAAAATCTAGAAGTCTATTATGTAAGAAGCAAAGGAGGAGATGTCATGAGGAAGTTGTCTCCTTGTGGAAAAAGGCGAGCCCGCTCGAAGAAATCCATTTGTTAGGACTATTGTAGACAATCAGGTCATGTATCTTTCCCATAACGATGAAAGAATGTCCATACGAGGTGATTGGACTTCCCTATTTCCAAAAACTCTGGATATACTTGTCTTCTCCAAATCAATGTTAGGTAATAAAATAGGCTCGGTCTACAGTCCTAGCATTGAAGGCCTCGAGAAGGACGACTTTCTTGTTGCTTGAAAAGTCCATGATATCAGGATACATAGTTGCATAGAGCAACATCTCTCCCTCTTGTTGGAGCTCATTGGTTAAATGTGGAGGTACCCAAGTCGAATATATGAATATGGCATGTGGGTCACGTCCCTTCATTGAGATATTTCCCCTTGAGAGATGATTGGTATTAAACTACGTCTTGGCCCCAATCATGTTCTTCCTTTGTCTATCTAATGACTCCATGACGTATCCACAAACTACTAATAGTAGGTGCTTTGCACTGACTATTCTCTATGTTGTATGTAGAAGACATCTCGCCTTGTGGATGGTCAGGTGTCCTATCCTCTGAATCTTGCCTCCCTTGGTTTGGCTGTGAATGGCATCCATTTTGAGTCCAATCAAGAGCTGCCCCTCTTGCACTACTACCCAACTTCCCTCCTTGTAGGTGGCATCTCTTGCAAGAGGGTGAGATTCTCATCCATATGGACTTGTGGATGCTCTCGAAGAGTTGTGCATTTGCATAGTGTCACTAGTTGGCTCTAGGTGTCCCTGAAGCATGTCTGGGTTGATCCCGTTGAAGTCGTGTCCTATTGCGAAACCTCAATCCCATACTCATTACCCTCAACATGGAGGTCGCAAAGTGGTGGCATTTGTGATGGTGGAGGGAGTGCAAGGGATCCCACGTACTCAGATGTTGAGAACCATACTAACTCTCTATTGCTCAAGTAGAGTGGCTTAAAGCGTTGACTTTTTCTTGCTTCACTACATCCATGCACTTGGAAGTCTCCTTGGCTATCGATTGCATCGTGGACATGCACTTCTGTAGCCATACTATTCCTTGTGGCCATGCATATTTTTTGTCACAAGTTTGTTTCCTCCATCCAGAGAATAGTAGCCTCACTCTGGATTGTCAAGGTATCCTGTGTAAGGATGTTGATCCGTCGTCGTTGCTTGCCCTTTCGATCTTGGAGATGGTGTATCTCCATAAGAAGGTCTAATGTGACTAAGGGCTATTGTGGTGGGTATGTGTAAAAGGGGGAGGAGTGGGGGGTTGAGGGTGACTAGGAGAAAGTTTGGTAGTAGTGAGCAAAGAAGTCTAGCAGGACAGGGGGATGAGAGGGCTGTACGTGAGAGGTAGGGGAGACAGAGGAGGTGGCTAAGGTGAGAGGGAGACATCATTAGTGGGGCATCATGGTGGAGGGTCGCATATGTATCTTGGAGTCGAGATATGGTATAAGTGTTTGTAGAAGGCAAAAACATTGACATAATCATTACATCTCCCATGTGGGGAACTAGAAGTGCTTATCACACTGCTAATAGATTATTGATGAATCTAGGAAAATAGGAAAACATTATCATGATGTCATGTATGACGTGTTAGTTGCCCAAGCTTTGTGTTTGGATTAGTAACATATTCTCATGCATTGATGCTTGACATTCTCTACGATGGCCCATAATGTGAGGATGTGGTCCAAGCTAGAGTATGACATGTTATGTGTATATCCTCGTGGTCACGTCAATATCTAGGGTCGTGATTAACATTTGCGGTGGGTAAAAAAATTGTCATCATCGTTACTCACTCCCATGCGGGAAATTGTACGTGTTTGTCACTTTCTAATAGTTTATTGATAATCTAGACAGAGATGAAAAAATTCTTGTCTTGTCATATCATACGTCAGTTACCCAAGCTTCTTGTTTGAAGCAATATATATTTCTTGCACTGATGCTTGGCCTCCCCCTCTAGGATGGCCCCTAATGTGAAGATGTAGTCCATGCTAGAGTAAGACATGTCACTTGTATAGCCTCTTGTTATCATTTATGGGAATTAATTTAATTGCATCACTATTGCTTATTTGTATACCTTAGCCATCTAGTGATTACCATGAAACTTGAAAGTCCCATAGTTGCCTACATCAATGTGGCCTCTTGTTTTGTGGATTGGGATTATGAAGCTCATGGTCCAAGGCTTCATTACAAGGCTTGGCAAGGATCAAGATGGTCTTTCCCAGTTTACTTAGAGGTATTGATGCTCTTTGCCCTTGCTACTCTACAACATTATATTGCCTCTTTGAGACGAGAAGTTAGTGTGTGGATTGGGTGGGATGGGTTTGTTGGTGAGGTCATCGAAATTGTCAGTTGATTAGCTACACGTACAAGTCCTATAAACACGGTATCAAAATAGCAATGCCTTGAATGGGATACTTCCATCTTTTTCCATGAGTTTCCTTCAAAATTCCTTGGGATGCTTGATGCACACAAAATTGTCATTTCTTGTGTTGTACCAAGCATTGGTACTCTCTTGCACTCCTCCTTGGGGTGCTTTTGCTCGTGCAAGCATTGGTTGACTGCTTTACACTTGTCAGTGGGGATGTCATAGTAGCTAGTCCTTGCTATTTTCAACCTTATGAGTGACTATCATGAGATTGAAACTGCACTATGTTGTGTTTTAAGAGGATGAGTTTGGGCATGTTCCTTGAGTCATCTAGGTATATCCTGAAAATAAGGTTATATGTGGCTTTACAGCTAAGGTCTACTTATCCCCAGTAGCAAAACCTCCCTTCACCTTCATGATGCATTCTTTCTCCTGCTCGAATTGCATGTCTTAAAAATGTAGATGGTAGTGTCCTGCGGAGATGGGTTTTATGGTCAATACAGTTCGAAACCCTTGGAGTTGAAAATGAGAGCCTTTTTCTTAAGAATTGAGTTCTCTTGTTGCACAGCTTCGTATGCATTCAAATTGTGGGATGTGCTGTCCTTGGTATACACTTGTTTGACTTCCTAGAACTCAAGTTCAGATGTTTTAATAGCATTGGTCTGCTTAGTTCGGCATCTGATTTAGCAAGTCATTCTCTTTCTTGAGCGTCAGTGCTGTCTAATCCCACCAAGCATAGCAAATTGCAATACGACATCTTTGAATACAGTGAAATCCATCATTACTCCTAGTGCATAGGCAGTTGTAGATTCTAGTTCTATAATATTAGAGAGAGAGAGAGAGAGAGAGAGAGCAATCTACTTACTGCATGGTACGCTTGCAGGGTGAAGGGGCTTTCCAAAAACAGTAACTCCAAGAGGGATCCCAGTCCCAGTACAGGAGTGCAAGTGCAGAGGGATGCTGCTGTCTCGTCACCTCCCTCAACTTCACCAGAAGTCTCAGATAACAGTATGGAATATAGGGCTGCAGAAGCTAGTAAGAAGCCCATTGAACAAGTATATTGGCACAGTCAGCTTGGAGAACAAGATGGACGATCTTTCACATCGTCGAATCAAGGTGTTATCAGCAGGGATGACAGTAAAAGAGGCTCTTTTTCAAATGATAAAGATCGGACCAATGCCAGAGACAGCATGTCTAACAGTTTCAATAACCAGCGTGATTCTGCAGGAATTGGTAGTTTCTTGGACAAAAATGACCAAGAGAGAGTTTCTCCTCCACGACGCAAATTAGTGAAGGACGATAAGTACGACCGATATGGGAACTGGGTCTCAAATGAAGATTCCAAAAATGAGGGCAACAATTCATTACCAAAACGTCCATTATATAAAGAGGAGCCTGCCTCTAATGCTGCTCAACCAAGGTCAAGGGAACCTGCTGATGTGTTTGTTTCACAGAATGGATATGATGGTCACATTACTGCCATACTGGAGGTAAGAAGCAAACTAGCTGAATATTTCTGAATAAACAATTGTTCCAAGACAAACACCAATCTTCTTTTTAAGTTGCCTTGAAGGTTTTTTCCAATTTGTGCCATTCTACACATTCATCTCTGTTGTCCTCTGGTGTGAATTAGCTATAATTAATGTTCTCCTCTGATAAGGTGTGCAGAAGTTATGTTGCCTTGTGTTAATGAGTGTGAGTCTCAACTGTGTCCTATTTTTGTCATAAGGTACTAGTTCATGAGGCGAGTCTTTGTGTGGGACTTCTGTTATATTACGGAAGGTTTATCACATGGTTAGTTTGGGTTGTGTGCCTAAAGGCTAGATACGTTAGGGAACTGTAGATACGAAACCCTAGGTTAGTTACTCTAAGGTTTTTGTTGTAAAAGAGTTCATGTCCAAAATTTGGCAAAGAGGCTTATGATACTTTTTTCATTTCTAGGTCCCATTGGCTGCTATTTGCAGCCCAGAGCCCTGTGCCCTCTTGCAAGAATAAAAAATTCAAAGCCCCAAGTGGCGTGAATAATAAACGACCAGGCAATTCCTCCATGCATGGACATCCGTGGGTAGTGTGGACGCTGCTGAAGTTTTAAATGTTCATTGTTGATTCATCTTTCTTAATTGATGGTTTAAAAGACAAAAAGCTTTGGCGGCTCTGAGTCAACGTTCAAGAACTTGTTTAATATGTATGAACTTTGTAGAGTGTGCATTGTATGTTATTTAAGATCTCAGAGTCAACTTTCAAGACCTTATTTAATATGTAGCCTTTATCAGTGTGCTTTGTTTTATTTAAATTTTTATCTGTCATCTTATGCAGAATGTGAGATCATTGTAGTTAATACTATATATAGTATGTATCTAACATCCTCAATATTTATGTTTTGATGTTTATTATTAGTTTGAATCTTTTTTGGTTTGGTTGTCAATGTTTTTTAGATTTCAGGAACTTTAGGTGCTCACGAGCACCTGAAATGTTTATAAACTTTCTTGCCTGACATACCTAACAACTATGGTATATTATCTTCTATGCATGCATACAGTCTCACTTCGTGAAGTTAAAGGAAGAGCAGTAACATCTGGTGGACCAAGGTAGTTTGACGCACGTGTTCTGTGTGTGATTGATGCCCGTCTTTACTAGGTGTGGTTTAAGTTGCAAACATATCCTTTGGAGGGGTCCCTGTTTAGGAACGAGACCAAAGATTTTAGTATGTTGAATTGAATAAGGAGAGGTATGAGAACAGTACAGATTGGCAATACTAATTTAGACTGTGGTAGACTCTCAAGAAGCTCTTGGAATGATGCAGAAGAAAAAAAGCTGATAATTTTATTTACTCTTGTAACGCATCTGTGCGCTCACCTGTGTGCCTGCATGCATATGTTTTTCCATTAGTGGAGCGCTGTTTCTACCTCATCCTGGATTTATATCTTGAGCTTTATTTCTTTGCAATGTGTTATGCTATATGCAAGTATAATGTTATGCATTTGGCTTCCTTTTTTGGTGGGTTACATCGTGCAAATTGGATTTATGCCCGCTTTTCTTGGCAGGAAGAGGAGGATCTGATTGCTGCCCATAGGTTGGAAGTGGAAGATACTATGGAATTGGTTCGAGAGGTAATTTCTTTTTACCTTGCAAAGCTTCAACTTTTCAATGGCTCCAATTCTGAGAAACTGGCAACCACCTCTTGAGAGGGCTTAGTTTTCATGTCCAATCTACATTCAAGACAAACAGGACTATTACAGATCAGAAGTTGAGAACCTTGTGGTGTTAATTTTTCAAATAACTTAAGACACATTTATCCATTACTCTGAAACATACGTGTGAAATTTGTACTTAGGACACAATTGAATTTTGTAGTAGCTTTATTATTTTCCCAGTAGCTTTACTCTTTTCCCAAATACAGATCTTTTTTTCCTAAAGTATATGGGGTAAAGTATTTTTCCATGAAGGGAAATTAAAAAAATGCCTAGAGCGTAGATAACATTTTCGAGTAAGGAGGAAGTAGGTGGGGTTTTACTTTTCACATGAAATAGTATATGATTCTGCAGAAAAGGAGGTGGGGTGTGGAAGAATATGCAACTGTGAATGCATACTAGATGAAGAAATGCAGCTCTTGAGCCTTGAACGTAGCAATGCATAGCAGTCAACTAGAGCTTGTCCGTGAGCCACGTCTGGCATCTCATCCTCGATCGAACGATCGAGGAGTCAGCAACCCCGCCCCCCCCTCCTCAATTATCATAAAGATGTTACACCCACACGGTGGGGTGAGAAGATAAATACCGAAGCAGGAGGAGTATGTAAATGTTTTTGCTTCCTAAACACGGTTCCTTCCGGATCCTCCTACTAGTATCCATCCTTATTTCCTATACAGCCTTTTCGGTTTCCAGATCCGTCGCACCCATCCGCGAGGGGCCTGAAAAACTAACAAGCTATGAATCAGGTATGGAACCAAAGGGAGGGGCTTGGATCCAATTCCAGATCCGTTATTATATGTTTGCCCCGGTATTCGTTATTCCCGACGTCGAGACGGTCTCTCCCTATCCCCGGGCTATGAGTTTCAGGGAATTGGGTCTATTTGCTTTTACTGAAGTGTCTATCCCCATATCCATATTAATTGTCGGTTCGATTTATGCATGGTGAAAAGGAGCATTGGAATGGTCCTAATTTCTAACTATTCGGGTAAGAGGAACGGAGTCGACTCCCATGGGGGGAATCCACTAATTAACTCCGTGGAGTCCTTCTCCCCCGATCAAGACACATCAAACTCGATTATTTTGACTAACAGATATGGAACGTAAGCTAATATGAGTATTATAAATAACAACGGCGATTCCAACATCGAGATGCGGGGTCGATTACCCGCTTGGTCGACTAGACATAGTTTAGCCCACAGACCTTTAGGTTCTGATTACCGGGGTGTCGAGATCCCACAAGTCAAAGCAGGGGATTGGCCTTCTATAGCTGTTGCTTCATATGCGTGCGGTTTCGATTATCCCCGTTCCCAATGTGCATATGATGCAGCACCAGGAGGATCCTTAGCTAGTGTGTATCATCTGACAGAGGTGCGAGACGATGCAGATCAACCTGAAGAAGTATGTACAAAAGTCTTCGTTCCGAGAAAAGACCCTAGGATTCCATCCGTTTGTTGGGTTTGGAAAAGTTCCAATTTCCAGGAACGGGAATCCTATGATATGTTAGGAATCACTTATGAGAGTCATCCGCACCTACAATGTATCTTAATGCTTGGGAGCCGGCTTGGATGACCTTTACGTAAGGATTATGTCGTACCCAACTTTTATGAGCTACAGGATGCTTATCGAATTGGGACGGATGCAAAATTGAAAGCCATCCTCCCACTAGCCAATTCTGTATCATTCTATTTAATCTTGTGCGGCAGGTGAGGCTGGTCTACCTTATTTGAGACACTTGTTTCTCGTATGATCAATCGCATCCACGTATTTGCATCGAAATCTGCACCTACATATGCACGTTCACGTGTATGTAGGTGTGGGTATAGATACATACCCCGACCAGTAGATCAATAAGCAATTCATCTTTTTTTTTTGGATTCTCCTATTTCCAAGTGCGGTTTTCGCCCGCAGCCCTCAGATCAAATTATTTCCCATCGGTATGCTAGGAACCAGACTTGAACTGGTGACACGAGGATTTTCAGTCCTCTGCTCTACCTACTGAGCTATCCCGGCCAGTGATTCCGCGATAATCCCAAACAAAGATCCCCCGTCAATTCGTTTGAGTTTCATTCTTGCAAACGTACTCCCCAGGCGGGATACGTAAAGCGTTATCTACAGCACTACACGGGTCAATACGCACAACGCTTAGTATCCATCGTTTACGGCTAGGACTACTGGGGTATCTAATCCCATTCGCTCCCCTAGCTTTCGTCTCTCAGTGTTAGTGTTGGCCTAGCAGAGTGCCTTCGCCTTCGGTGTTCTTTCCGATCTCTACGCATTTCACCGCTCCACCGGAAATTCCCTTTGCCCCTATCGTACTCTAGCTCAATAGTTTCCATCGCCTGTCCAGGGTTGAGCCTTGGGATTTGACAGCAGACTTAAAAAGCCACCTACAGACGCTTTATGCCCAATCATTCTGGATAACGCTTGCATCCTCTGTCTTACCGCGGCTGTTGGCACAGAGTTCGCCGATGCTTATTCCTCAGATACCGTCATTGCTTCTTCTTCGAGAAAAGGAGTTTACGACCCGTGGGCCTTCTACCTCCACGCGGCATTGCTTCGTCAGGCTTTTGCCCATTGCAGAAGTTTCCCCACTGTTGCCTCCCATAGGAGTCTGGGCCGTGTCTGAGTCCCAGTGTGGCTGATCATCCTCTCAGACCAGCTACTGATCGTCGCCTTGGTAAGCTGTTGCCTCACCAACTAGCTAATCAGACGCAAGCCCCTCCTTGGGCGGATCCCTCCCTTTTGCTCCTCAGCCTATGGGGTATTAGCAGCCGTTTCTAGCTGTTGTCCCCCTCCCAAGGGCAGGTTCTTATGCGTTACTCACCCGTCCGCCAATGGAAACACCACGGAAGATGCTTCCCGTCTGACTTGCATGTGTTACGCATGCCGCTAGCGTTCATCCTGAGCAAGGATCAAACTCTTCATGAGATTTCTCCCCCACTCTGCTTTACCCGCTACACGAAATAAGGGATGATTCTCGTGAGTCCAATACGAGTAACAATTTCTTGGAATTGTGGTAAGAGTTGGTCGTTGATGGGGATAACGAAAAGAAGTTTGTATCTTCTTCACATGCCCGTAGGGTATTACGGAGGAATCAATCAATTTGCATAAGATTATTTGCAACGAATTGATTCCCCTCCGAGCGAATCGCACTCCTTCATATACATCGGGAGTCCATTGGTGAAACGGAACCAACGAAAGTTTGTGAGTCCATACTTTTCGGATGTGAACCTTTCCGACGCTGTTCGATCTCGCCCAGATGACTATCTAGTTGTTCTGTCAAATCAATGAAAGATTCTTCATTCCGAATCTCTATATCGGAATAACCCTCTTCCCATCAATCTTATTCAGCGAGTCGCACGTGGGGATATGGATAGTACACATGGGGCTTGTCATGTGCACTGATTGGTATCTGACGTGTACTAGGTACACAGGACTAGCTCAAGCCTGGAAAGGCCTAGAGCTAGGCAGGCTTGATTCTCGGGTTGAGTGGCAAGGGTACGAACTATTTATAGGTCTTCGCTATTTTTGGCGCTGAGGCCCGAGTCTATAAAAGGGGCCCAGGGGGTTCAGTTCTCAGTGTGTAGTTGGGAGCAAGTCTCGTTCCCAGGTGCCAGGTCTGATCCTGGATTGAGTCGCGGACGCGCGCTTTATCTTAGCGTAGCCCAAGGCCCAGTGGCAGATCCAGGGCTTCTTAGCGCCACTTGGTGGTATGGGACACCAGGCTGGTTTGGATCTGATTGGGAGTTCGTGCCAGTAGCTCAGCTCGTGGCTCGGAGGGGACATCTTCTGATTCGGGATCACATCCCGTAGATGTCATGGTTGGGTGGTGAGCAGCCTGCTCAGATCTGACGTGGTGTGTGGTTGTTTTGCAGATCAGGGGTTTCAGGAGTGCTGGGATGTGTCAGTTGGTATCAGAGCCAGCTCTTGAGGTAGGAACTTCTGATGCGGGAATTTTTGACGAATTTTTCCTCCAGGTATGCCCTAAAATTCGAAATTTGTTGCTGCGTTTTCTGCTGGGTTCCTGGGTTAACAGGGCAGACAGATGTTAGGAAAAGGAAGAAGTAAGGAGGGAGAAATTTCGAGATTCCTGAAGGAGCCTGTGACAGAAGGCTGTAGGAAGCAGGAGAGAGAGCAGAGAAGTAGGAAAGAGAGGGAAAAGGGCTGCGAGGGAGGCGGAGATGGGACGCCCAGGGCAGTACGGAAACAGGCGGGTGCAAGGAGAGGCTCAAAGGGCAGCGAACAGGCTGCGATCAGCCTCTGTGGAGGGTGCTTTTTTCGAAAAAAGCACCCCCTCCAAAGCTGGGGGAGGTTGGCCTTTTTTGGAAGCAAGGCTTCCTAATAAGGCTGCCCTGCTCCCTATATAGATGGTGCAGGGTACCAGCCCACCCACAGCCTCGCAAAGAGCCTAGAAGCTGCATCGAGTTGCGTGCCTGCCTGCTCCCGCCCTGCTCCAGCCTGTTTTGCGCCTGCGCCAGCCCTGCATCAGCACCGTACAGCTGCGCCAGCCTGCGTCAGCAACCGTACTCTGCCTGCGTCAGCCATCGCCATCTGCCCGTACATCCGTACAGCTGCGCAGCCTCCCATACGGTACCTGTGTCAGCTGTACCTGCAATCCGTACGGACGCTGTACAGCCACGACAGCAACTGTACGGCCTCCGTCCGCACCTGTACGGCCTCCGTCAGCAGGCGTACAGCCATGTCAGCAGACCGTACGGCCACGTCAGCAGCTCGTTCACCGCAGGATTTCGCACGTGTATCCGGTAGCGGGATCAGCAAAATTTGGGGATTCGTGGGCTTCCGGTTCGCGATTCCAGCATCTCCGTTCGACAGCATCTGTTGGGACGGTTTTCCTCTGCTCCATTCTCCTTTTCGCTTCGGTTCAGTCAGTTATTTCTCTCAGTTTTTGTTCAAATCAGATTTCGGTTATGTCTGATTCTGCAAATCCCGAGTTCACCATGGGAGAGCAGGATTTGGATTACACTCCTGTGGGAGAGGAGGATCAGGGTCTCTATGATGACCTGATAACAAAAAAGACCTTCAGTGAATTTACGACTGCTTTTGATGGAAAATTCGAGCAGGTCAATGCAAATCAAACGGGGTTGACACAGCAACTCCAAGGGATTCAAGCAACTCTCACCCTTCTGGCTAGCACTGTGCAGACACTCACGCATGTGGATGCCATGGCTTCAGTGCTAGGCCCGAATATAACTCCAGACCCTTTTCCGGGCGACCAAAAGTCTAGAACGAAGGAGGTAGTTGACACTTGGTTACACAAGTGGCAGGTACACTTCCAGTTCCACTCATACCCAGATGAGAAGAAGATCCAGCTCGCAGCGAGGTTCATGTCAGGTAAAGCATTGCTATGGTGGAAGGAACTCCAGCCTAAGCCCGATACATGGACAGATTTTGAAGGGGTCTTCAAGAAGGAGTTCCTGAAGAAGGAGGATGATTACGATATCGTTGGCAAGCTCAAAGCCCTCGATATGTCAAAATTAAACTTGACCTTTGAAGTTTATCTTCAAAGATTTCGGGATCTGCAAACCAGGGCCACTAAGATGGATCCAGTGACCTTGTTAGGTTTCTTCGTGGATGGTTTGCCAGATTCATATAAGTTGCAGATAAAGAACAACAAATGCACAACGTTGCAGGAGGCCATGACTTATGCGCGCATATACGATGATACCATGGCCGGTGCCAAAGCAACCACAGTTTTCGACACGAGTGGAAAGAACAAACGCAAGTTCTTTCAGCATACGACTGGTATTGGGGAGACGAAGTCTACGGACAACGCCTCCAAGAAAAACTTGACTCCAGCAAAGAATGGTAAAGCCCGCTTCCTTCGTACTTTGAGGCTCAAAAAAGGACGTTGCTTCTATTGCGAGAAGCGGGGCCACACAAAGAATGAGTGTCCCAAGTGCAAGAACCAAAAGTTGGTGCTTGGACCGAAGCTCCAGGCGGGTACTGGTACCAAGGCCAAGGGAGCGAACCAAGTCGCGATGACAGGTATTTTAGTAAATGTCATTACCTGCCCACTCTCTTGTAATTGTACTTTCAATACTTCGTTGTTTGGTTCCCATGATCTTTTCCGAGTTTATGGAGAAGTTATGGACCAACAGGTTCACATTCTCTTTGATCCAGGCAGCTCTCACAATTTTGTTAATTACAAATTTGTGCAGAAGATGGGGCTGTCCACAATACCTAGCGACCACACCTATGAGGTGCAGCTTCCAGCAGGGAAGCAATTTTGGGATCGCAAGGTTGAATCGCTTCCTATCCGGATTCAGGCCTACACGGGAGCTCTTACATGTTATGTTATGCATCTGGAGCATGTAGACTTGTTGATCGGAATAGAGTGGTTTAAAACCCACAATATTCAGATCGGATGGACGGAGCATACGCTTTCTTTTGTAGATAAGGACACCACATTTTGTATTCAGTGTGATAAAATTCCCTCTTCTCAGGGGCCTATTGTATCTGCGATGCAGCTTCGGAATATATTAAACAATTCTCATTATGATGTCTATCAGTGTGTTTTGATTCCACTTTCTTCATTTGTTGTTTGTGTAATTAACAAGAATGAATTAAGTGTGTTTGAACACCGTGAATTGAGAATGTTGGTACATAGTTTTAAGGATGTATTCCCTGCTCAACTGCCGGAAGGTTTACCTCCAGAACGGGCAGTAGATCATCGCATAGACTTAGTCCCAGGGGCTCAACCTATCAGTGTATCACCTTATAGGATGAGTCAGGTAGAGGAGGATGAGTTAGCTTTACAGCTTCAGGATTACCTGAATATGGGCTATATCCGCCCAAGTAAATCACCTTGGGGTGCACCTGTCCTCTTAAGAAAGAAGAAAGATTCTTTTGGAGAATGTGTATAGATTATAAACGATTAAATAAAGTGACAATTAAGAATCGCTACCCTCTCCCTTGTTCCGATGATTTGATAGACCGTTTGGCCGGAGCGAAGTATTTCACTAAGATTGATTTGCGTACGGGTTATCATCAAATCCGTATCTATGCTAAACACATAGATAGGATCGCATTCCGGACTAGGTATGGTTATTACGAGTTTCTCGTATTACCTTTTGGTTTGACTAATGCTCCTGCTACTTTTCAGCAGATGATGAACGATTTGTTCAGGGATTTTCTGGGCAAATTTGTAGTAATGTTCTTAGATGACATCTTGGTATATAGTCGAACGCTTGAAGATCACATAGGACACCTTCGGGTTGTCTTAGTTGTTCTAAGACATCATAAGCTCTATGCCAAGATGAGTAAATGTGACTTCTTTATAAAGGAGATCATTTACTTAGGACACAAGATTTCTTTTGAAGGTATTAGCATTGATCTGGATCATATTCAGAAGGTTTTAGAATGGCCTATCCCTCAGACTGTGAAACAACTTCGTTCTTTCCTAGGATTTACGGTATTTCTTCGAAAGTCTGTGCGTGATTATTCATATATCACCGCACCCCTGACAAACATATTGAAAGGTCGTGGACGCAGGTCTACTCAGTCGATTCCTTGGAATGATGCAATGAACAAGGCTTTTGAAACCTTGAAACTTTCTATCAAGGAAGCACCCGTTCTTACATTACCCGATCCTACTCGGCCTTATGTTTTAGAGGCCGATGTGAGTGATTATGCGATTGGGGCAGCTCTATTCCAAGAGGGCAGACCTGTAGCTTTCCAGAGTAAGAAGCTGGACGACACTCAATATCGTTGGCCCACACTCGAGAAGGAACTTTATGCTGTAGTGTATGCTCTTAAGGTTTGGAGACACTACTTGTATGGTTCGAAGTTCCTTGTATTGACTGATCATCAGTCAATTAAGTATGTGTGATGGATCAGAATTGAGGGGAAGGAAAGCTAGATGGGCAGAATTAATGCAGGATTTTGATTTCGAAATACGTTATCGTAAGGGTTTGTTGAATACTGTGGCGGATGCCTTAAGTCGAGTTAAGTTTGTAAATGCTTTGTCATTTACGGAAATATCCTCAGACCTATTTCAATCCTTGAGAGGGCTATACGCAACTGATAGTCATTTCAGTTCTTATTGACAGAGAGTCCAGGATGGGAGCTCCATGGTTGACCAGGACTCAGGGATTGTGCCACCTACGGTACAGGCGGCAGGAGGTCAGTGGATGATTAGGAACGGCTTGCTGTTCTGGACCTTAAATCCAAGATTCTCTGGGAGTGTCATGATGCTCCTAGTGCTGGACATCCGGGTATACATAGGACTTTGTCTCTTGTGAAGCATACCTTTTATTGGCCTAAGATGCGTGCATTTATTGAGAACTATGTAGTAGGTTGCCGAGTTTGTCAGGTTACTAAGGCCGAACGCCTTAGAAGCGTGGGTTTGTTACAGCCATTATAGATTCCATGTAATAAATGGGAAAGTATTTCCATGGATTTTATTACTGGTTTGCCTCGAACGCGCAAGGGTCATGACTCCATTTGGGTCATAGTCGACCGTTTGACAAAAATGGCTAGATTCTTACCTACTAGAACAACTATTTCAGCTGTTCAGCTGGCTCACGAGTTTGTGGACCACTTGTTTAAGCTGTATGGTTTGTCATCTAACATAGTCAGTGACAGGGACTCAAAGTTTACAAGTAACTTTTGGACACTTGTATTTGAGAAGGTTGAAACTACTCTAAGTATGAGTTCCTCGGATCATGCACAATCCGATGGCAGTACAGAAAAGGTCAACCAGTTGATTGAAGACATGCTTTGGGCATATGTATCTAAGAGACAGTCTTCATGGGAAGATTATCTACCTATGATAGAATTTGCTTACAACAGTGCAAAGCATTCTAGTACTGGTTACAGTCCTTTTATGCTTATGTACGGGTTTCAACCTAAGTCACCAGTTATGGTTGGATTAAAAGGGATTCGAAATGATGCTGCTAAGAACTTCTTGCAAGACATGCAGGAAATGTTGTAGTTTTCCAAGGAGTCTATTAGAAGTGCCCAAGATCGGGACAGATTTTATGCTAATAGACATCGTTCACCTAGAGAGTTCTTTGAAGGAACGATGATATATTTGCGAATTCCTAAGGAAGCCAAGAGCCTAAGTACTGGTTTGGTTCCAAAATTATCCCCCAGATACTGTGGCCCATTCAAGGTCATTAAAAGAATTGGACCAGTTGCATATCGACTAGAATTGCCTCCTGATGTTAAAGTCCATCTAGTCTTTCATGTCAGTAGACTGAAAGAAGTCTTGGGTGCAGATGATCAGCTTGTTTCTCCTCATGAGATTATAGAAGTTACAGATTTGGCTTTTATTCCTCACGAACCTGAGTCTATTCTTGAATTTCGTGAAAGACAGATTCGTAATCGTACTATAACGGAATACAAGATCAAGTGGAAGGATCGTGTTGAGGAGGATGCAACATGGGAGACATTACAAAACCTCCAAAGAACATTTCCAGATTTTTTAGCGAACTCAGGAGTGAGTTCTTAGAGGAGGGGGAATATGTCATGTGCACGGATTGGTATCTGACATGTACTAGGTACACAGGACTAGCTCAGGTTAGCCTGGGGAGGCTTAGAGCTAGGCAGGCTTGATTCGCGGGTTGAGTGGCAAGGGTACGAACTATTTATAGGTCTTCGCTATTTTTGGCGCCGGGGCCCGAGTTTATAAAAGGGGCCCAGGGGGTTCAGTTCTCGGTGTGCAGTTGGGAGCAAGTCTCGTTCCTAGGCCAGGTCTGATCCTGGATTGAGTCGCGGACGCGCGCCTGCATCTTAGCGTAGCCCAAGACCCAGTGGCAGATCCAGGGCTTCTCAGCGCCACCTAGTGGTATGGGACACCAGGCTGGTTTGGATCTGATTAGGAGTTCGTGCCAGTAGCTCAGCTCGTGGCTCGGAGGGGACATCTTTTGATTCGGGATCACATCCCGTAGATGTCATGGCTGGGTGGCGAGCAGCCTGCTCAGATCTGGCGTGGTGTGTGGTTGTTTTGCAGATCAGGGGTTTCAGGAGTGCTGGGATGTGTCAGGGCTGGGGGTATTTCGTAACTAATTGATTGAGCAGCAGCTCTAAGACCACCTGGAGGGGAATATTTATTATTTGAACCATATCCTGCCATAAGTAGTTATCAAAGGATTTAAACAAATATAAGATCTCTTGGATCTTTTGGAGAGACAATATCTGCGAGAAACAGAGCCCATTTGGAGAATATATACCTCGGTTTTTCACTCCTAACTGGTGGAGATACTTTTATGATCTGATTAGAGAGACATATCCAGAAATAGTACTCAAAGTAAGTGATGACTTGAATTACACTTTTCCCAGAATTACGGAAAGAGTTGCTGAGGATATAGGTAATGCTAGAGCTTGTTTATCGTTAAGCCTAAGATCAAGACTCAGAAACGATTCCATCTGTAACGTATTATCTAAAATAGATCTCTCTATTTTTGAAGAAATTACTAACTAAACGCAGGTGTCGCATTCAAGATGGTCAGTCTTTAGGTTTTCGAATAAGTATGCCCCATCCTACCTCGTTTTTTCGATATTATTTGTTCTTGCATTTCTCAAGCATTATTTATCTGCTGTTTTGGGTTCCAATTCTCCTCACTTGTGGAAACGTTTCAATATCACCAGATATTTAATAGACCCAATGCGTGGGTTTTATCTGGAAAAGGTAATGTATTCTCCCTCAACAAGGTAAATGTAAACGAAAGATCTACTGATACATTCCCTGAAGAGATTCCTGAATTATACAAATAATATAATCTTCTATTACCTTGTGAAAAATGAACTAGATTCGTGGATACTTCGTAGGAAAAGCTCCGACACCCTTAAGATTAATAAACAATTACTGACTCAATATCTAGTGACAAATAAAACTATTTCCAAGTATGAATCGAAATTAAATTCCAATTACGATTCATTGTTATCTATCAATCTCGCTCGGATCTCCCTTAGTGAGGGAGATTTGATGAGTGAGAAAGATTTCAAGTCCAAGAAGATTTTCAGTCCCCTGGAAAGGATCTATGAATTCGACCCATTTCTATTTTAACACAGAATGCCGTCGAGCGCAAGACCTAATTTCTTGGATTTGATTTCAATTCCAGGGGACCGCCAGGGGCCTTAATTTGTTATCGCTGCAAAATCGTCATGACGATAAGGAGTCGATTCCAAGTTAAGGGATTTAACGTCCCCTGGACTAACTATGAATCATAGATGTACTATCAAAGTCCAGAGGATTGTCGCTGCAAAATTGCCCCTGTCCAAGAATTTACAGTTCACTAAGAAATCATAGCTAGATCAATTATAGCTAAGAAAACTGTCGAGCGCAAGACCTAATTTTCCTTGTTATCTATCACTCTGGTTTTGAGATCCCTCGGTCTTAGTAGAGGGAGATTTGACGAGAAAGATTTCAAGTCCAAAGATTTTGAGTCCCCTCGAAAGGATTTCTGAATTTGATCCATTGATAGTGTACATCAGAATGCCGTCGAGCGCAACCCCCGTTTCTATTAAATTGAAAGAATCTGCGGCGGAAAGAAGAATTGGTCTCTTTTGCTTTCTTCTAGAAGACTGAAGGCAACCCCGCCTTGAACGTACAGGTATCGGATGAAAACGTGAGATTGTCTGAAGAAAGATGTGGCATCAGTGATGGCTAGAGTGGTAGTTTGAAAGAGTGGGAGAATCGATGAGGAAGTGGAATGACCATCGATCCAGCACCTTCGGCATAAGAAAAAGTGGGCTAGCAACAAAAGGACACATGATTTAGGCAGTGCATACTTTTTTAATGTAATGGGATGTTTGCAGGTTCTGTCATGGGTGAGTCATCCCTTTGTCACGGATGAGGCTGGCCTCCGCATACATAGTGCTGACAGAGACTCAGTACAAAGACCTTTGTATAAATGGATGCTCAAGTATGTGTGGGTGTTTGGACTTGGTTTTGTGAGAGCATATAGGGTGTATACCCATCGTTGGGTGCTGATGACATCGGTGGGGATGTCAAAGTAGCTACTCCCTGCTATGCGTGATGGAGTTTATGGTCTTCAGGGTTATGACCGACTGTCATGAGATTGACACTGCATATGTGTGCTGTTTTCAAAGGATGAGTTCATGCACGTTCCTGAATTCATCTAGATATATGTTTGTAGTTTAAGAAAATCGAACCTCTAAATTAACATCTGAATGTTTTATCTGTCTAGACTCTGGAGTGTCGAAAGACCTGGTCTTGGGGAAGGTTTTTTTAAATTTAAGCTTTGATTTAGAGTAATGTCAGAAAATGCAGCTCAAGGAATGTATATGACTCTGAAATAATATATGCCTCAGGTTGTGTTATTTTTTTAGTATGGGAGATGGGTGAGGAGCAATGAACAAATTGAGCATTCCTAGACATAACGTGGAGTCTGGCCAGGAATGGTTGTCTGAAAGAAAGAGAGGAAGGGAATTACATGTGAAAACGAATTGAAGCACATTTCCACTCAAAGTGTGAGTTTAAATAGGGGTACGTCCAGATTTGTAAATAGGTGGGTATCATGGATTTCAAGCCACATCTGATGGTAAAAAAGGTGGATGTGCCATGGGATGATGGATGTTTGGGAAGTACAAGAGGTGGATTGGTGAGGTAGCCCTAGAGATGAATAAGTTTTGCAATTTGAAGCCATAAAGGCCCAAACAGGATTGTATTTGAAAGGGCCTTTAGCCCACCATTCTTGAAGCCAATGCTTTAAGATGTAAATTCAGTAATATGAGTGCTTTTCCTGGACAATTTCTTGAGAGCATGATTTTTAAATAATCATTTACAATATCCTTCGGTATGTGCACTGCTATAAGGTGGTAGTATAGATTGCCTTGTCGGGTGTTAATTATAATAATTGTTGTATTGACATACTTTTAAAACATATCAATCATGCATATATACACGCCCTGTATGTACTTAAATGCACGCTCACATATATGCGTGGTGTGTGGTGTGTACATATAAGTATTTAAACACCCATGCATGCAGATATGTGGACATGTCCACACGCCCCCCCCCCCCCCCTTAAAAAAAAAAAAAAAAAAAAAAAAACACAGAGAGAGAGAGAGAGAGAGCACGCGTGCGTGTGCACACAAATGCTCGAGAGCACTAAATGACCTCATGAAGTACCCCTCCATTGAGTAGTGCTTTTTCATCATTTTATATTGCAGGAGATGAAGCTTCTTACCGAGGTGGACCAACCTGGGAGCCGCATTGATCGATACGTTTCTCAGTTGAGCTATGTTCTATCACGAAAGGCAGCAGGAATTGTAAATTTACAGGCTCGTCTTGCAAGATTCCAGCGCCATCTGAAGGAGCAGGAGATTCTTAGCCGCAACATGGGCACAGGTCGACAGTGACACAACCTGAGTGAATCCAGACAGGTGTACATTTGAAAGTCTTGCTGATTCTCTGAAGGATCGTATGAATGTACCTTTGCGGTAAGAAGATAAATATTCAGTCATTAATGCCCAAAAATTTATACTATATAGTTAGCTGTGTAACTGCAAAAGCTAACTGGAGCAAAAGGTTGGGATTGTTTTGAGTTAGGGTTTTTGCTGTCCAGTAAAGATCCACACTTACATATTGAAAAGGAAAAAACATCCAGTCTATTGACTGAAGGCTTTTTATGGCAAGCTTTTATGTTCTTCTCTTGCCAAAATGAGCCTCGGGGATAACAAGTTACGAAAGGCCAACGTTTAAATGTCATGCAACTGACTGAAATGGAGTATATAACTTCAACAGCGATTAGCTTTTGTGTATTTGATTCTGGATTCTTGTGGTATAATACTATATTGGTTCATTCCAGCCATGAAAAAGATAGACAAGATCTCCCTGAGACTCAGAATTCCTTATTGCAATGGTTGTTTCTCAGGGCTTTCTTCTTGTTAAAAAAACCTCTGACAGACTCAGAATTCGTGATGCTACTAATCTCTGTTGATTTGGAGATCAGAGAAATAACATTGTACATTCTTCCAAGGTGTTGGATTTTAAAAAAGCGTTGTGAAAATTGTAAGTTTGTATGGAACTTGGAAGATGGTGATGCTACTAATCTCTGTTGATTTGGAGATCAGAGAAATAACATTGTACATTCTTCCAAGGTGTTGGATTTTAAAAAAGCGTTGTGAAAATTGTAAGCTTGTATGGAACTTGGAAGATGGTGATCCAGCAACAATAGATGTCAACCAAACATTTGGCTGAAGGTTTCGTAACAATGCAGCAATTTTAAGTTTCTGAAAGTTTGCTGTTCCATGTGCTAATGGGGGCTGTGGTGATGTGAGAGATGCTCGATCAGATGTGGCTTCCAAGTTTCCTTAGTTCCTGCTGTAATTTCTCAATGGAACATCCCATGTGACACAACCGTCTCACAAAACTCTAACCCTTTTTTGTAGAATTATTGTTTTGAGGGGGGGGGGAGAGAGAGAGAGAGAGAGAGAGGGAGGGAGGGAGAGAAGGCGGGGGGGGGGGGGGGCAGGTCAAATCAATCAGTGTGTACTTGCAATAGCCAACTAACTCACATCATATGTATGTTACAAGTGGACAGTATTGTGCAAGACTGGCATTAGGCTGAGGTGATGTGAGACTATGGGTTGGACATTTGCAAGCTGCTGAATCAATCAGTGTGCTTGCAATTGGCAATTTATATCGTATGTTCGTGTGCAAGTGGATGATGCAGAATAGGATGGGATAATCTAAGAAGACTCTGGATTCGCACGTACAGACTATGTGTTCATCTGGGAGCTCTTTATGAAGCTAAACAATAAGCTCAAAGGTGGAGGCAAGCCGAAACTATTGAACTAGTTCTCAAAACTTGTCTTATGCTAGACACCACAAGGAATTGGCTTCTTTACATCTATGCCGGAGCCATCGATGGTATACTGGTATACATGCTTGAAAGGGTAAAATTTTGCCTAGTTTAGTGATCTGTAAATTATAACAAACAAAGCTTTGGGAGACTTGTATGAGGCATGCATGAATCATGCTGTCAAGCACTTTAACTTGTTTCTAATATAATACAAGAATTGCAACCTATGTACTGGAGGTTACTTTGTTTGCATGTTGTAAGTCTCCAAAGTTTTCCCTTTTCAATCAAGGGAAAGCAGGAAAGAAATAAGAGTATTCAAGGGTCAACAATGAAGTATCCAATGTTTGCTGGAGGCCATGCAAATCCCGTGTCTTAAGTCAGGGGAGGGGACTATGTGAAAATGGTAGAGGCGGAGCAGCAGCAGCTCGGCTGGTTTATGCGTTTCGCCAACCTGAGCTGGCTGCCTGCACTCGAATCCTTCTGGCTACTCCTTTGCTGTAACAGCGTAGGCCACAGGCTGTTGGCCCCTAGCCGTTTGCTGATTGGGGGGAGGGGGTAAGAACCAACCAACCCAAAATACCAAACTTACCTGCAAAAATGCAAGTAATGAGCCATATGCAAAAGTATTTTATGTCAAATGGTATAAGATGTGATTCTTGTAAAAATGAAAGGAATGATTCTTTCAAAATTTGTAACTAGGCACTTTATTCTTTTGTAAGGTGTACAAAACATTCTTTTGCAACGAGCCAAAATAGGAATGCAGTGTTCTTTGCAAGCATGTAGGAATCCAAAGGAGGTCATCAGCTTGGAAAAAGCAAGGAACAAACCACATCTAAAGCTGCATATGAAAATGTGGACAAGATGAAGATACAACTTGTAGATTGTTGGCTATCTGTGGTCGGGTACTCACCAGTATCAAACTATACCAACAATCACTCACATGAAATATAAGAACTAAGTAAAAACACCTGAGAAGAGATTTCACACCAAAACTGTAATTCTATTGCATCAAGCCTGACAAACCTCTGCATCCCCACGGGGCTTGTTATGCCATTTTTATCATCATAAGCCTTCTCATAGCAGCTCCTCTTTATGGCCTTGTCGTCCATAATACTTGTAGTTGGTCTTCTTACTTCTCTCCTCGATCTTCCCTTTTCCTGTACTACAAATGCTTGCTCCCTTGTGCCTACAATACTCATCTCCACTTTCCTTTCCTCACTCGGTAACATTGCTACAACATCATGAAAGTTCAAAGAGTCAGAGCTTATCCTCAGAATGATGATCGGTTTGTTGTACTTAGGTGGAAGACTTCTCAATAGGATTGCTTTACCATCCTCATCATCTACTCGAACTCCAAGGCCTTGTAGTTGCTTCATGATTGCTTGCATATGGTTCAAATGTGTTGCCAATGACTCACCATCACCCATTTGAAGAGCAAAAAACCTTGTTTAAGCATGATCTTTGGATTTTGTACTCTAGAGCTAAAGAGAATTTCAAGCATGCTCTTTTCCAATCCTTGGTTATTTGCTGGTAGAGCCCAAAACGATCGCCCATAGGCCCTTCTCCATAAAAAGTAATTTGACAAACAATTGCCACGAAAGGAAGTTTCTTTCATCCAACTTGATGACTAACTTTTTTGGCAAGCTTGAGACCAGTTGTCCATATTTCTTCTTATTGTAGTAGAGCTTGGCTGCAAACTTGAGCTATTATGTTAAGAGGACACCTTTGACATCTTCTTTCTCTCCTGAGATCTCGAGGAACCTTTACTAGGTCAAATCTCGGTGACCACCTTCGTAAAAACTTCAGGAGTATGAGCCCTCAAATGCATCAAGCGTGATTGAGGCCTAATGTGATACCAATGTTGGCCTTCTGTGCTCGTGGGTGAATACTCATGGATATCAAAATATACAACAATCACTCACATGAATATAACAACTAAGTAAAAAGACCCAAGAAGAGGTTTTGGAAGAAAACTGTAACTCTATTGCATCAAGCCTCACAGACCTCCACACATCGCTATAGGGCTTGTTGTGGAGACTACGAAAGATGATCATAAGCCACATAGACTACAATATCCACCGGCAGGGGTCAACAAACAACTGGACCAAAACTATGTGAAATGACAAAGTCCAAACTATGTGCCAACACACGGTTGGGCTCAATAGTCACACAGATAGAGAGGAAAATACTACAACACATTCAGTGAATGATAACTAGAATAAGTCACAGACCATCATCACTGGATGAGGTGACCTATATAGCAACAAGAATCGACTACTGAGAAACCCTGAAGTGCCTCTACTCTAGTAGCTAGCTCCAATCATATAGGGTCACCGCCATGTACTAGCTTGTCTCCAAAAAGTTGCCAAGGTAATGAGAGCCAACTCTCATGGAGTCGGAAGAGACACGAACAGCCTTGGAAGAGAAGGGACTACAAAGATGAAGAGAATTCTACCATGTCATAATCTGCATGGAGGTTGGCCAAGTGTCCACAACACTTTACCACCCCTACTAAAGTTCCCCCTAATTCCACCCCCCCCCCCCCCCCTGAATTGAGTAGGGGAAAATAACTAGGTGACAAAAGGAAAGCTACTTGAAACAAGCAAAAATTTTAAGCTCAACAAGAGCTTAGAATGCATAGTCCTCCCCAAGTCGATCATTGGAACTAGTACTTGTACTAGCTTAGCTCCATGCTCATTTTCTTAATTGTCTTCAATCATCCACACTTGGAAACCCTTGTTATGCCCTAAACCAAAAATATTGCTACATCTTATGTTACTATTAGGAAATCCTTGCTATGCCCTAAATCGAGAGAGAGAGATAGATAGATAGATACATGTTTTTTTACTTTGTAGCAACAATGACAAGGAGCCAATTCTGACTCATCCGAAGTCGACCGTTGGGATCGAACACACACACACACCACGACACGAACCAGTACCTCAACCACCAAGACCCACGCGGGTTTTACAAAACTTGGTGGGGAGGGACGGCTTATACGGTAGATAGATGTTTTTTTACTTCATAGCAACAATGCCAAGGAGCCAATTTTGACTCATCCGAAGTCGACCGCTGGGATCGAACACACACACACCACGACACGAACCAGTACCTCAACCACCAAGACCCACACGGGTTTTACAAAACTTGGTGGGGAGGGACGGCTTATACGGGAGATAGATGTTTTTTTACTTCGTAGCAACAATGCCTAGGAGCCAATTCTGACTCATCCGAAGTCGACCGCTGGGATCGAACACACACACACCACGACACGAACCAGTACCTCAACTACCAAGACCCACGCGGGTTTTACAAAACTTGGTGGGGAGGGACGGCTTATACGGGAGATAGATGTTTTTTTACTTCGTAGCAACAATGCCAAGGAGCCAATTCTGACTCATCCGAAGTCGACCGCTGGGATCGAACACACACACCACGACATGAACCAGTACCTCAACCACCAAGACCCATGTGGGTTTTACAAAACTTGGTGGGGAGGGACGGCTTATACGGGAGATAGATGTTTTTTTACTTCGTAGCAACAATGCCAAGGAGCCAATTCTGACTCATCCGAAGTCGACCGCTGGGATCGAACACACACACACCACGACAAGAACCAGTACCTCAACCACCAAGACCCACGCGGGTTTTACAAAGCTTGGTGGGGAGGGACGGCTTATACGGGAGATAGATGTTTTTTTACTTCATAGCAACAATGCCAAGGAGCCAATTTTGACTCATCCGAAGTCGACCGCTGGGATCGAACACACACACACCACGACACGAACCGGTACCTCAACCACCAAGACCCACGTGGGTTTTACAAAACTTGGTGGGGAGGGACGGCTTATACGGGAGATAGATGTTTTTTTACTTCGTAGCAACAATGCCAAGGAGCCAATTCTGACTCATCCGAAGTCGACCGCTGGGATCGAACACACACACACCACGACACGAACTAGTACCTCAACCACCAAGACCCACGCGGGCTTTACAAAACTTGGTGGGGAGGGACGGCTTATACGGGAGATAGATGTTTTTTTACTTCGTAGCAACAATGCCAAGGAGCCAATTCTGACTCATCCGAAGTCGACCACTGGGATCGAACACACACACACCATGACACGAACCAGTACCTCAACCACCAAGACCCACACGGGTTTTACAAAACTTCGTGGGGAGGGACGGCTTACACGGGAGATAGATGTTTTTTTACTTCATAGCAACAATGCCAAGGAGCCAATTTTGACTCATCCGAAGTCGACCGCTGGGATCGAACACACACACACCACGACACGAACCAGTACCTCAACCACCAAGACCCACGCGGGTTTTACAAAACTTGGTGGGGAGGGACGGCTTATACGGGAGATAGATGTTTTTTTACTTCGTAGCAACAATGCCAAGGAGCCAATTCTGACTCATCCGAAGTCGACCGCTGGGATCGAACACACACACAGCACGACACGAACCAGTACCTCAACCACCAAGACCCACACGGGTTTTACAAAACTTGGTGGGGAGGGACGGCTTATACGGGAGATAGATGTTTTTTTACTTCGTAGCAACAATGCCAAGGAGCCAATTCTGACTCATCCGAAGTCAACCGCTGGGATCGAACACACACACACCACGACACGAACCAGTACCTCAACCACCAAGACCCACGCGGGTTTTACAAAACTTGGTGGGGAGGGACGGCTTATATGGGAGATAGATGTTTTTTTACTTCGTAGCAACAATGCCAAGGAGCCAATTCTGACTCATCCGAAGTCGACCGCTGGGATCGAACACACACACAGCACGACACGAACCAGTACCTCAACCACCAAGACCCACACGGGTTTTACAAAACTTGGTGGGGAGGGACGGCTTATACGGGAGATAGATGTTTTTTTACTTCGTAGCAACAATGCCAAGGAGCCAATTCTGACTCATCCGAAGTCGACCGCTGGGATCGAACACACACACCACGACACGAACCAGTACCTCAACCACCAAGACCCACACGGGTTTTACAAAACTTGGTGCGGAGGGACGGCTTATACGAGAGAGAGAGAGAGAGAGAGAGAGAGAGAGAGAGAGAGAGAGAGAGAGAGAGAGAGAGAGTTCTATTAATGTCTTTGGGAGGCCTCATGACCTATGAGACAAAGTACAATTAGCAAAATAACTCGTACAAGCTCTTGTGACCTGAAGCAACGGGCTTGCTAAGGATGTCTTTGGGAGGCCTCATGGCCTATGAGACAAAGTACAATTAGCAAAATAACCCGTACAAGCTCTTGTGGCCTGAAGCAATGGGCTTGCTAACGCCCTTGCTGATTGTTAAGCTGAGCTAATAATCTCAAAATACTGAACATGCAATGCTAGTTCTCCAATCACTTATTCAAGGGCCATGGTGGCTCTTCGATGAGGCACAAAGATGTCGCGTATCTGCATTTGTCGAGCCATCACTCAGTGTGGCAGGGGGCATGGTCTCCATGATCTATGTATCTAGCGGGCAAGATCAAGGGTGGCACCTCGGTTAGGGAAATATTCTGAGTACTGTGGCAATGGTTAGGATGCCTTTTGTGCATGCTCTGGTCAACCTCTATGTGACTAGCTCCACCACTCTATGACTTCTCTTCTTGGCGATCCACGGAGAAAGAGAGAGAGAGAGAGAGAGAGAGAGAGAGAGAGAGAGAGAGAGAGAGGAACTCCCTTACACTCTCAGGGTTCATTCAATTTTCCATGTGTCAAGCAAAGTCAAGGAGAAATTAGATGATGGAGGTAGTCTAGGATCTATAGAAATGATAGAGTAATGGGATTCGACCCATGTTCCATATGAACTTGAAAATGTTGGACATGAAATACTTGAACGGGGGAATAGTGTTACATATCTAGCTAACCCTGTTAGCTAGTAACGCACCTATGGGTAAGTGGAAACCCTATTTGGGGAGGCCAAGAGGTTAGGATGAGTAATCGTAGCTAGAGTGTTATAACTAGATTGATATCGAGATGGGAATGGGGACTATATGCTAATTATAGTGGTGGACTATGGATATATTGGCAAATGGGGATTAGTGTTGTAGAGACTAATTGATACCTAGATAAGTCCTACTAGAGGCATGGTAGTGGTAGCTGACAAGCTAACCTAAGGTTGAGTCATGTGTCTTCCCCATGACTTCTAATGCTAGAGATCAGTGGATTGCTCTATGATTGGATTGTGAGTTCTAGACGAGTGATCCTGGTAATAGACTTATGAGCCTATATAGATACAACCAAGCACGTCCCATCCTTATTCTTTTCCAAGGCTTACATTTGTTTGTTAGCAAGATTCTCAATTCACATGGATACACCCACGTTTATCTAACTTGGCCACCAACCATGTCGCAACCTTATTGTTTGCCAAGGCTTACATTTATCCTAGAATGTCCATTACTTGTGTCTACTTTGAGGGAAAATTCTTGATGTAGTTCCTTTCACTAGAGAGTATGCTTATACATCCTCTTAGGAATAGATGTATCCCTTTGATTCAAATCAAGATGTGGTCTATAGTGTGTTGCACCAACCACACTGGCCTTGCAACATGGTCTTGGCCTTGATGTCACCTTGCATATTAAAGCTTGATCTCAAACTCTACTCTGAATCTTTGGTACTGCAAACCTTTGAAGCTAATGATTTAGGAAACTCACCTTGAGCCTTACAAAGTTAGGTTTAGAAGGAGGACGTGCATTGATGACATTAAGATTCATTGGGGCATTGAGGTGGAGCTTTCATACATTCAATCACGTGCTATGTATCTACATGGATGATGCTAAGATGGGCATATGCAATTACGACTTCATTTGTCTGGGGTAGGCTTTGATTGTATCTACATGGATGATGCTAAGATGGGCATATGCAATTGCGACTTCATTTGTCTGGGGTAGGCTTTGATTAATTTTTGATTGGGCTTCTCATCGATACTACATATATATACCAACACTTAATGCTCTAGAATATATATTGCATACATATACTTACATTTAGTCTTCTAGAATCACTCAAAGTACCAGCTAGGTAGAGGAAGTAATCCATCATCGAGGCTTTAGTGGGTTGCTATAGCTTAACCATGTATTTTTGCAAGTTTTTTTGCCTGAAAATGGCATTCTCAATTTTATATATTACATTTATTTATTGCTTTGCATTAAGTATAGCCACATATACATCATAACAAGTGATGACGGCCAACTCATAGGAATCACTACCCACAACCCAAGTCATATGGGGTGGAAGTACTTTGCTGGTATATTGAAACTCTCTCTTTTCGGAAAAGTTTATTTTGCAAGACATCTTCCTTTCTTCTACTAGCTTCCGTGCTTCCTCCTCACTTTTACTTGTCTTATGCTATTGGTGTAATTTTCAGTTGACTTGTCTCCATGGTTACATTATGTGACTCAGGTTGCATTGGGCTAGGTGGAATTATCTGGCTTGTATCCTTGCATATATATATGTGTGTGTGTGTGTGTATGTATTCCTCCCATTTGGCCTATATAATGACTCAAATTTTCTCTCATCAAAGCATCTCATTCGACCACTACTTTAACTATAGGAAGGCTAGAGATCAGGCAGCATTAAGAGTTGCCAACTTATCCTCAATTTGCTTATGCACTTATGTTCCTACTTGCACTTGTGTTTATGTCTCTCCAACTTCTTAAAAGATTCATAAAATAGTCTACGTAGTCATCACGTTCTGCTTGTTAGACTATTTAATTGCATTGTCATAATTTCTTACATGTTATGAGTGAACTAATTGGACTATGGGGAAATCCATACATGTATATATATATTTTTATACATGATCTAAGTTAATGTGTAGTGGGCTATGTGTGTGCGCATCTCTCTCTCTCTCTCTCTCTCTCTGTGTGTCTTTGTCTCTGTCTCTGTCTTTGTCTCTATCTCTGTCTCTCTCTCTCTCTCTCTCTGTGTCTCTCTCTGTCTCTCTCTCTCTCATTTAATGAGGGCATGTGATCTTCTCACAATAGTTAGAAGGGCCTTACGTGTTTTTAAAGGAAAGTGACTCAGAATAAGAATGGAGATCTTGTGAGTCAAATTTGAATTGGCTAAAGAGTGCACATAGCTAAGAAAGGACTCACAAAGTGGAATCTTAGATGGAATATGTCACAAAGTGGAATCTTAGTGGAATCTTAGTGGAAGCTTCTAAGAAAGGAGAGGGATATGTAAGATTTGAAAGGCCATGTGTCATGATAAAAAAAAAAAAGGTGCAAGCTTCAAGAAACTCACAAAGTGGAATCTTAGATGGAATCTCACAAGATTCTAAAAGGGTGCCAGAATTTTTGGAGTCTTGGGACTTTAACGTATACTTGGATAGGCTATAGACCTAGATAAGGACTCCCATTTTTTGCAAGTTGAGAGAGTTATAGTGTACTGAGAGCATTACATTTTTTGCAAACTAAGAGAATTATAGAGTACTGGCCCCCTTGGAATGTGTAAACTCACGTGAATTTATGGCCTAGAGTCTTGTAGATTGTATTAAGGACTAGTCAGCTATTTGCCTAGCGAAAAAAGCTTTAAAGAGGACTAGTCATGTAAATTGTATTAAGGACTAGTCATATAGTTTGTTTTAAGGACTAGTCATGTAGATTGTATTAAGGAGAAGTCATGTAGTTTGTATGAAGGACTGGTCATGTAGATTGTATTAAGGACTAGTCACTTGTTTGCCTAGCCACAAGAGCTTTAAATATGATCTTAGTTCTAGACTTAGGCTTCACACCATCAGAGCCGACTTGATCATTGTCTAGTGTGAATTGAGTTTCTTCCAAGGAATACAACCAACAATTCATTGTGCCTCTTTTATGAGCTTCTCTATTGTTGTTATTCCTAATGCAATTATTTCCTTCACCAACTTCCCACAATCCATAATACCTTGTCATTCACTATATGACCATCCATATACAACCATCCAACTTGCACTTATGGCACCGTACCTCTCCCTTTTCTAGAACACCTTGTATCTTCATTTCTTTTAGGATTTTTTTCAGCTTCTGCTTCTCAAATCTTGGTGTCCTTTTTTACCACTAGAACATAGTCTTCATCTTCTTCATTGGCCAGATCATAGAAGAGAGATTTCTTCTATCTTTTGGGTTTACTAATCCTTTTTTATCAAAATTGCTTTATGAAGTAATTGATCATATGCCTTCCTTGGATACATGATCTCCATGTAACTCAACTCTCTGCCATTTGATAAAACTATGAACAACCACTAATACAATGCTATTTGACTTGCACATTATTTTATTGTTGGTCATCACCCTCATTTGTACCAAAAAGTTGTACAATGATCCACTTTGACTTTTGGGCTTCAATATGGCTTCTTACTTATTGAATTTGAAACCTCCTCCACAAGGCCACACACACACACACACAATTACTATCCCTTTTTCCTTTTGACCATACTAATTACTTTTCTTCCTTTTATCATCCTTGAAAACCCTTTTTTACTACCCCCCCCCCCCTCTCTCTCTCTCTCTCTCCCTAAATAAAATTTTGTCCCACACTCTTTCTACGCTTTCCCCCTCTTTTTCTCCTAATTTCCCTCAAACCCTCTCCCTTTCCCAATTTAATATTTTTTCCCCATAACCTAGCCCCTTATGTTCCCCCTAATTTTTCCCCTAGTTTTCTAACTTCTTTCGAGTTCTCCTCTAATTTTTTCTATTTCTTTCGTTTCCCTTGTTCTTTCCTAATTTTCATTAATTTTCTCTCTCTCTCTCTCTCTCTCTCTCTCTCTCTCAACTGTTGAGAAGTTCATTGTGGAAGGATTTCACACTTGGTCTACACAAATGAGGTATCTCTTGATGCATCAAAAGCATTAGGGGAGAAATGTGGTCTCAAAAGGGCCCCCAATCAGCCTTTCCTAATTTCAAGGGATTAGAGAGCAATTTGAGGTGTACCAATGAGAGCACTATGAGGTGTGGTTCAATGCCATGTTGAAGTTGACAAAAGCACTTAAGGGCAGGGAGATCTCTAACCCAGAGTTTGGACCCATGATCTTCACTCCTAGGCCTTGATCTAATCTCCAATCCAAGAGATACATTCAAATTTGAGGTAGAGCACTCCGAGCCATTAGATCAAGGGGTAGATCTAAGGATAGAGGGATCAAATATCAAACCTTGATCAAGAACAAGATCCAATGGATGTGATGAAAAGAGGAGGTAGGTCAATATAAGCCCTTGATCAAGATAAAGATCCAAGGGAGGAGATGAGTGCAAAAAGCGCTCCAATCTGGGCCCTAGATTGGCAAGCGGATCAAGGGAGGAGGCTAGTGCACAAGGCACTTAAATTCGGGCCATCCAAACAGGTACTTTAATCCGGTCCATTGATCTTGGAATGTTGATCTCCACCATCCAAAATCTGCTTGCATCCTAGCCTTCCAAACAGGTGCTTCCACCCTAGCCATTGATCTTAGATTCAGATCAAGGGATCACATTGCAAGCGCCTTCTCCCTCTTAATTAGGTCTCCCTAAAGTCAAATTTTGCAGCTTGGAGCCAAGGATGTTTTTATCGAAGCTATACTTATATTTTAATATTAAATCTTGGCGAAAGTTTGTCGAGCTAGTTTTTTTAGTTTCAGAATATTTGTACAACATATAACAATTTTATATATTTTCTTTTGAAATTTAAAGAAAAAGTTATAAATCTTGGCGAATTTTTATTTTTTTAATCATAAAAGTTTCAAATATGGGCAAAATTTTGAAACCTTTTTTTAATCAAGGCATTCAAACTTTCAATACCAATATAAAAGTTTTGCTTCTTAACGAAACTAATAGGAAAAAATCATCCATGCTTGGAGCCCACCAAAGGGCGTCCACCATCCACCAAAGACATCCCATGCCTTTGATCTATTCACCATCCACCTCCATCCAAACGCCAAGGTTGCCCTATTTCAAAATAAAGGTACCCATGATAGTTGATTCATTGCTATGGGGCCCTTAGCCCATGGGTTACCATAGTAGGCTTACTTCTAATTAACTTAATCTGTCTCTTAATCCATTCCTTACAAAGCCCTTTTGAGACCCCAAATCTCCCCTAAGGCTTTGGAAGACTATAAAAGAAGACATACCCACTGCATAAAATGATGCCTGAAAGGAAAAAGATGAAGCAGCACTATCACTCATTAGTTTGCACTTGGGTCCAAACATAATTCATCATATGGACTCCAAGGATCATGCCAAAGCTGCATGGGATGAGTTGAACACAATGTTTGGTGCAAAAGCCAAAGACCAAGAAATTCATCTTAAGATTGAATTCTATGGTTTGAACATGAGCTTCAATGAATCCATGGCACAATTTGTCAACAAAATCAAAAGCATTATGACCCAACTAGAAGGCATAAATGAAAAAGTAGGGGAAAAAGATGCACTCGCAATTATCCTTAAAAGCATGCCTGTAGAGTACAACTCACTAACAACCACTTTGAAAAATTTGCTAGATCCAAAGTTTGAGGAATGTGTATCATCTCTTCTTGAAAAAGAAAGAGAGTTGAAGGCATCGATATCAACATCGACATCAACATCGACATCAACATTGACATTGACATCTACATCAACATGCAACAGCTATAATGAAGAACAAGCATTGTTCAGTAAAACATCAACGAAGTATTACCATTGCGGAAGGATCATTGCAGAAGGATGGGTCACTATCAAAGTGACTACAGACTGAAGAACAAACCAAAGTGTCACCATTGCAAGAAGCCGGGACACAAGGAAGAAGATTGCATATTGAAGAACCAATAGGTCAACTATGTGGAGTCATCATCAAGCCATGAGCAGAATGACAAGAACAACATGTACTGAGAAGAAAATCCCTTTCCACCTTTAGCCTATATTCTTGTAATCAAAGCTGACTACCTGAGAGTAGCCATGTAAACACCTAGGGGAGGATTTGATCTTGTAACTCACATCTGACCACCTTGCAGTAGCCAAAGGATCATGGCACCAAGGGGAGGTGTTGAGAGTTTTGGTGCCATGAGTACAAGTAGAGCAAAGGTATGAGTAAAGGGCAAGATGCCACATGGCATGGAGGAGATATCCCACATGTGAGCACGCATATGGGTGTAAGTACCCACTCCTATAAAAGGGAGGTCCATTTGAAGTAATATCTATTAGGCACTTTGCACTATCTCAAGATTCTCTTTATGAGTCTAAGCTAATCTATCTTGGAACCTAATTGACTTGAGTTATAGATCATGATCACTCTTAGGATTCATCCACCTTAGATTAGTGTTGTCATTAGAGTAGATTAGGGTCCATAGGAGAGCTCGGTCCATGCCCTTGAACAAATAGGTCACAGTGACGGAATATGCAAGAGATGTAGATGTGCATAGGAGGACATTCCACACCTCTTCCTTAATTGTAGACTTTCCAAAACTCTATGGTCTTCAGCACAGTTACAACATGCTGATGAGAATGGTAGAGCTAACTTGAAATGCCTTTATAGCTAGGAACACAGTCACATTTTCAAACACACTGAGAAGAAATGCAATCTCAACACAGACTCAAATCACTATAAATAGGAAACATGCTCCTGTAGGAACCTTGCAAACTCATTTGAGAGGTACTCTCCCCCTCCATCTGACCTTAGGCATTTTATTTGCAGGCCTATTTCTTTTTCAACCATAGCTTTAAAAGCTTTGAAATGACCAAACACTTCACTTTTCTTCTTCATAAAATACACCCAAGCTTTTTTGCTATAGTCATCTATAAAAGTGATAAAATAATGACAGCCTCCAATAGATACAGCTTTAGTAGTCCACACATCAGCATGGATTAATTCCAATGGCCTCTTACTCTCTTAAACATGTCTAGGAAATGGTTTCCTTGCTTGTTTTCCAAATTGACAGGCTTCACATACCTTATGCATTTTTGCAACCTTGAACTTAGGCAATCTTGCAACAATATTTTGGGCCTGCATTAATTTAAGTCGCCGTACATTAACATGACCAATGCGTTTATGCTAGATATCAATATCTACAACTACACCGGTCCCATGTGCAAACATTGCTGCACTCAATTCAGGCATGTCCGCATCCAGCATCCAACGTAAACATCCTGCCCTTCTTCTTCCCTTTTGCTATCAAGCGACCTTTATTTTTCATATCCTCAACAAAGCATCCATGAGGATTAAATCTGACTTGCAAGCCCTGCTCAACCATTTGACCAATAGAAACCAGGTTCTTGGTGATATTCGGGACATGAAATACATCAGACAGGTATTTCTTTTTCCCATCTTGCATAGACAAAGAAATTTTACCAATCTGCACAATAGGATGTGTAGTGTCATCACCAGCCTCCATAAAGCCTGGTCTTTCCATTTTCCTTGCATCTTGCATCCATTCTGCATGACCTGTCATGTGGGTTTACGCACTTGAGTCAACATACCACACATCATTGCTTTCTTCTACACTTGTCACAGAATTGGTCATGTGCTGCACCATAAACAAATGCTCATTTCTGTCATCACCCTGTCTATTAGAGGATGCATAATTGCCTTGCTGCAATTTTCCAGTAGTGATGTCATTCTACTTTTTATAGTAGTCTTTAGCCATATGACCCATTTTACAATAGTAGTAGCATTCAACATTGCTGTTTGCATTTTGGACTCTCTGCCATCCGCCATGACCTCTTTGGCTCCCCCTGCCTCTAAGGTTACCACATCCTCCTCCATAGGATTGGTTTTCTTGAATTTGCTGCATATTCTGATTTTTGCCATGGCCTCCAGATCGGCTTGCTCTACCTCTGCCTCTACCTCTTCCAGCATTTGAGTAGAAGACAGTTTCTTTTGAAGTTCCTCCTAAAGAAGATGCACCACCAATTTCTCTGCTCTTCAGAAATTAGAAGAGCAATCAACTCCTCAAAATCAAGAAATTTTTCATGGATGGCAACGAATGTCTGGAATTGTGCATAATTTTTTCCTAGACCATTCAAGGTCACAGAAACTAAATCATCATCTTCCACTGGCGACCCAATGGAAGCAAGTGCATTTGCAATCTTCTTTACCTTCATGTGGTAGTCATTGATGCTCATATTTTCTTTCTGCACATTATGCAACTCCTACTTGAGCTGCATTTTCTTGGCTTGCATATTTGTGCTATACATTTTTGTTAAAGTATCCCATGCCTCCTTCAGTGTGCTTGCATCCTCAATATGCACAATCATAGAATTTGAAATACTGATAGACAGCCAGTACATACTTTTCTAGCTCTCTCATGCCAGCCTTTGAATGCCTGCAACTCCTGTTGATTGGGAACGTTAGGAATAATTGGTTCTTGTTCAGCTCCAGTAATGAAATCCCAATAGCCTTTTTCCTTAAGGAAATTGGTCATACTAAACTTCCATGCTTGGAAGTTATTCTTGTCAAGCTTTTCAGTGAATATCTGTGAAAGAGCATCAGATGCCATTACAGGACACTGCAAAAATATTCTGTCACTGCAAAAAACACAACTTCTGCCTCACAAGGGCAAATGTGCAAAACTGACGAAAGTGGTATTTGACCACACAATCACTTCCTAGTGACGATTTTGCATCAACAAGCAATAAGAATGATTCTATCACTCCTAATATCTTTGCACATAGGCATACGATGCAAATTTTACGGCAACTTTTCACCGACCTACGGAATAGTGGTCGCACAACAAAAAATAGCACTTTTTTGAGTGCCTGCGGAAAACTTCCTCCACCAAAACGGGTGCCGAAATGGCCTCGAATTGAAAAAATAATGTCACACCGCGAAGGGCGTCCCAATCTGAGACAGTGCACTCTTGCACTTTCTGGCTGTGCTACTTGCAAAGATTTGCTCCCAAACTCGAAAAAGGAAAGCAACACTGTTCCTCTTACCAAGACAATGCGAACTTGGTTTGCTTTCTTGAGCTCCTTACCACGAACCGCGCTCTGATACCATGTGAAGAGAGTGGGAGAGAAGTAAGGAGTCTCACTTGCAGCTTTCTCACATACACAATGGGGGAATACACACAAAGGTGGAGGCTAAAAATAGTTTTCCTCTTCTTAGTTGTGAATGCCAAAAGAACTCTCTCTAAGTACAAAAGGAATAGGTGAACCCTATATGTGGGTCTCAAACCAAGGGTCTCAAACCGAACTATTCAGATACTTTATTGGATCTCATCCACATTGATATATGTGGACCTTTTCCTCCATCTAAGTCTTTCTACAGGTATATCATCACTTTCATTGACAATTTTTCAAGATATACAACTGTATTTCTCTTGTGACATAAGTCAAAGGCCTTATCAGTACGCAAGCAATATAAAACTGCTGCCGAACTTCATACTGGTTTTCGTATCAAGACCCTTCGTAGTGACAACGGTGAAGAATATATTTGTAATCTTCTTGATGATTATTGCATTGAGTGTGGTGTTCATCATGAATATACTGTTCCATACTCTCCTCAAGAAAATGATGCTACAGAGTGTAAGAATTGCACTTCTCTTGATGCTATGCGATGTATGCTTCTTGATTCTGGATTATCACGGAGCTTTTGGTCTGAAGCAATTCTGACAATCATCTTTGTGCAAAATCGTCATCCACAAGGGCAGACTCCTTCTATATCAGATTTTTGAACTTTTGGTTGCATTGCTTATATTAATGTACCAAAATTCTGTATCACATTTTCAAACTTTTAGTTGCATTGCTTATATTCATGTACCAAAAGAGACACAAAAAAAGCTAGATCCTCCTGTCTTGAAGGTCATATTCATTGGATATTGTCCTAATTCTAAAGGTTATAAATTCTATGATCCCTCTTCTAAGAAGGTGATAATCAGTCGTGATGCCATATTCAATGAGCAATTAATGGGAGGGACATGGTCTATCGAGGATGTAGAGGATACTAAGTCCTTACTTACTACCTTTCCTTTTCTATTTGATAATGATTTTACTTCTGAGGTCATTAGTACTCCTTCATCTGATGGCATCACTACTACTCCATCTGTAGAGCAATGTGTTGACCATCTTGATTTGCATCCTGCACAGTACACACAGGCTTCTGATGATATTGTTGATATTTATGTTGATCTGCTTATTGATTTTGAACATGGTTCTCCTCATGATTGTGTTGATGACTTTAACATCATTGATCATGCAATTGTTGCTCATGAAAACCCTACTACTTATATAGAAGCTATCTCTTCTGTGCAAAAGGGTCAATAGCAAGAGGCCATGGAAGCTAAATATGATTCTTTAATCTCTAAAGGTACATGGGTTCTTACTGAACTACCTCCTAGTTGTACTCCTATCAAATGTAAGTGGGTTTATAAAACCAAAACCGATGGTTCGTTTGAAAAGTTTAAAGCTCATCTGGTTGCAAAAGGATACTCACAAATTGCAGGAGTTGATTATCATGATACATTTTCACCCATTGTTTGTAGTACAAGCATTCGGGTACTCTTGGCTTTTGCTACTCAATTTGATTTGGAGACTCATCAAATGGATGTGAAAACTTCTTTTCTCAATGGAGATATTAAATAGGAGATTTAAATGGAGCAGCCAGAAGGGTTCATACTTCCTGGTCAAGACCATCTTGTTTGTCGCCTTCATTATGCTCTTTATGGTCTAAAACAAGCTTCTCGTTCTTGGTACATGAAAATTGATCAATTTCTCACATCTCAAGGTTTCAACTCTTGTTTCTTTGACCCCAACTTATACGTCAAATGGGATGGTGTTGTTTTTGTCATCCTTGCTCTTTATGTTGATGACACCATACTTGTCTCCAACAATCTCAGTTTCCTACAACATGTCAAGAAAATTTTATCCACAGCATTTGATATGATTGATCTTCGTGACATTCATTCGTGTCTTGGTATTCAAGTTCATTGATATCGTCACAAAGGAATTTTGCTACTTCAACAAACAAAATTCATTCAAGATGCAGTTCAAAAGTTTGGCTTGATGAATGCTCACTCTATGACCACTCCTTGTCTTGTGAGCTCTATCAAAAATACTCGATTGTCTCATGATGTTGTGTCTTCACATCAACCCTATGCCAATCTTGTTGGTTGCCTATAGTTTGTTTGGTTGAACATTCGACCATATATTCTTTTTACTACCAATTTTCTAGGTCAATATCTGGCTTCTCCCTCAATGCAACATTGGTCTGCAACAAAACGTGTTCTAAAGTATTTGAAAGGCACTTCCGACTTTGGATTAGTTTATCGACGTCATACAGAATCATCTTCTGTGATGTCTCGTGATCTTTTGGGATATACAAATGCAGATTGGGCTCTCACTTCTCTATGTGGTCTACAAGCGGTATTTGCTTCTTTATCAATGGTTGCTTGGTCTCTTGGGCAAGTAAGAAGCAACGTTGTATTGTTGTTTCTACCATAGAATCTGAGTATGTAGTAGCCTCTCTAGCAGCTCGAGAATTGGTTTGGTTGCGCCAATTTCTTAGAAACATTAGACATCCTCCCTCATCCAATACTCCTCTCAGATGTGATAATCAAAGTGCCATTTGTCTAGCTAAAGACTATGTTCGGCATAACAAATCCAAGCATATTGCTTTTCATTATCATTATGTCATACATGAAGTGAAGAAAGGGATGATAAGGATTGAACATTGTCCCACTTCTTAAACTCTTGCGGACATTCTCACTAAAGGACTCAGTGAGGTACGCTTCACATTGCTATGATCAAAACTTGGAGTTCTTATAGCCTCTCTTTTCCAAGATTAGCACGCCTATGGTTGACTTTCAACATTTGTATATAGATGTACATTTGCATTGCTGGCAATTTATGATCAACAATACATACTTGTAAATAATTATACAAATGCATCACTTTAACTCTATGATTAACTTGTATACTTGTATATAGGAGCTCGGGTTTTTTCCTTGTGCTCCCCAAGGGTTTTTTCATTCATAGCTAGAGACCTTTATTTGAGTGGGGGTGTTAGAGCTATATATAGCCAGCTCTAACTTGAACTAGGTCTCACCTATATATGTGTAACTTGTGATCAATATGAATCAGTCTTTAGGAGTCTATTTGGTGTGTCTATCGTCTCTTCTTCTTCTCTCTCAACATTCTCTCTCAACAGAGACTACGCTATGATGGCATTCAGAATGATAGATTACGTCTCATTATTATGCCAAGGACTAGCACATTGGTCTCTCCAAGGCAACCTTGAATTTTTATGATATGGATGGGTGCGTTGCCTATGACATGTGGCAAAGCTGTGACAAAAGGTTGCGCAACAATGACAGGTGGTCAACTATGCTGCGGTGGTGTTTAGAATGATAGATTGTGTCTCATTATTATGCCAAGAACCATAGCGTGGTGGTCTCTCCAAACTAATCTTGAATTTTCATGATCTGCATGGATGCACTGCCCAGTGATAGGTGGCAAAGCTACGACGCAAAAGGCTGCAAGATGACAGGTGGTCAAGCCAGAGACTGTGTTGCCCAATGTAGTGCAGGGATGCATGATGTAGTGTAAAGATATCGTGTGTCTAGCTCTATAGTGTTCTGAATAAATAGATTGTGTCTCATTATTATGCTAGTGTGGCATCATGACGTCGAGAAAATTTTTGACGAGAGCACGGGTTAGCGCAAAATTCAAAATCTCATCGAGAAGCATGTCACATCGCGGCCGTGCAAAAAATAGTTTCGCGATTGGCTACAAGCAAGCAAACATTGACCCCATAACCACTTTGATGGATTATGTTATTGCTCATATGTTTGCACATATTATTATCTTTTCAGTTGGAAGAGATTCTTTTTATTATCATTTTGATTGGAAGAGGAACAATGAATGTGGTTGAAAACTGGCACATGTATTCATGTCTGATAAGCCATAAGCTGATTTCTCCATTATCCAAGCGAGTTTTCAGATTTGGTTTTGGACAAAGTGATTGCAGACATGTTATGAGACATCCAAAGCTAAGTATTTTCTTATGATTATATAGTTTGTTTCCTTTTCTACCTAGGTTTTCATAAGCATTTTGATGGATCATGTTATTATTTGCATATGTGCTCAATATTACTTAAACAAAATGATTTTTTGTTACAAAGGCATATGCAAGTCCTTCGACTTGAAAGAGGAGTTTGTTTTCTTACAGTATTACTCATTGGCTACTAAGTGGTTACCGACAAATACAAAAAAGGAAATTTTGTGGAACTCTTTCATTTTGTCTGGATGAACTTATATTGTTTGTTTATTTGATCCCAACTATGATTATGTGAATTGTGCCTAAAACAAAGAAACGTATCTCTTTTCATATTTCCTAGATGGAATTATGTTATTGTTTTATCCCGGCTATGATTATGTGAGTTATTCCTAAAATTGCACAAGCTTGCCTCTTTGCATATTGTATGGCCGAGATTATATTTATTTTTGAATTTCACTCCGACTATATTTTATGCTAGCTGTGCCTCTTTTCGTTTCATCTGGCCGATATTATATTGTTTCAAGAGATTATTATTGTCCTTGCTTCCGGTTGAAAGAGGAGCTTATTATACTTCCAGTTGGAAGAGGATCTTATTATCCTTTTGGTTGGAACACATATTTAGATAAAAGGCTTGGTGGAATTTCCTCTTGGGGATCAATCTTGGAGCTAACAAGTTCTGCTATTAATGCAAACAGCATAAGGTTATCTAATATCTACATGCACTTTGCAGTGCATCATGCACACAACATAGCACATGTACTTTGCACTGTATTATGATGCACGTTGCACTGTATTATGCACACAACATAGCACTTGTACTTGCACTGTACTACACACATATGATTATCTGATGTGCAAGTTAGTTTATACCTTTGTACTATCCACATGCACTTTGCGCTATATTAATCAAAATTGGCCTATATCCACCCTTGTATATATATTTTACATAGATGTAAATATATAGTGGCTCGGGTTTTTCCCTTGTACTCCCCAATGTTTTTTTCATCGGCAATTAGATGGACTAGTTTGAGCAGGGGTACTGAAGCTATATATAGCTCACTCCTAAATCAACCTGGTGCTCAATTATATATATACCTATGATATATCAATACAATCACTTCTTCCAGGAGCAATCTTATGTCTCACTTCTCTCTCCCTCTTCCTGTAACACAAAAATGAAGAAAATATGGAAGCTATAAGTATCGTGCAATCCATGATAGAGTTTAGCTTGTGAAATAGAGGATCACACATAACTAGGTACAACCAAGGACAACTTATATCAACTAAGTTAGATTGCATTAGACAATTTGGTTTTTGCATTACCAAAATTTGGAATGGGCTTACCACTTCTTTTGAAATGTTCGTTACTCTCTCTTTTTTGTGGCAGTGAGCTCTCCTCACAATCACTCATGATACCATGCCCCCCTCCAAATAATTGCCAATTATTTAAGCACTATATGATGACCACCCTTGTAGAACATTAGCTATTAAAAAATCAAAACATCATGTTCGTAGAGGTTAAATGTCAAAAGCATAGTATCCTTTAGGAGCTCAATGGTTGTGTTTGAAGGCATATAGATCTTGGAAACCATTAGGCGATTGACATAGGTAGAGGTGGATGACATGAAGCCTTGTACAATTGTGGATGAAGGCCGATAGTATGGGCATGGCGGCCTACAAATGTCCACATAACTTGCAACACATGTTAGGTGTCCAATGAGACTTGAATCCAAGACCTCCAAAAATAGAGGTACGCGTTCTAGCCACTTGGGCTACAAGCTCAAGGACTTTAATGTCCTTACCTATGCAAGGTAGTCTCTTAGACATTAAGAATTCGTTAGCCACCATTTTCCAAAGTAGTAGAAATGAGATGTAGGTAATCCAGTCAAGTGGGAGAAACAACATAAAGAGAATTATACTAGCATTAGTAAACAAATAATTTAGAAAAGAAAAGATTCTCTATGTCAAGGGGATAAAAGATATACTTAATAAGTGATTTGTTTATTTGTTTTTGTTTGTGTGTGTGCGTGTGCATGTGCATGTGTGTGTGAGAGAGAGAGAGAGAGAGAGAGTAATTCATCTTCAAAACTTCATCTTCATACTTTTATATTTAAAAAACTAGCATACAATATTACACCATTCCCTAGAGCATTCTAAATCATTTTTGCTTTAGGAAAGTGAGTAAATTGATTGTTGATGATATTTGAGATTCTAGCTTCTTGGATTGCGAATCAGATTTGCGTGTTGACTTGTGATGCTAACATGAGTAGTGCCAAGATTATGGTTAAAATGATTACTTGCCGCATTGGTAGATATCTCCATATGTTGAGGTGGGGTAGCATGTTTCAACTTGTGCATGAGCATTATTGGCATCCCTCTATATGATGCGTATGTAACAAGTGGATGGATATGAAGTAAATAGAAGCAAAAGTGATAAATTGGTGGAGGACAAGTGTGATAGGTGCATGACCGACTATTACAACTTTTGTTGATAAATAAATATACATAATCGGTACATGTGTGTTATGCTACCAAGTTTCATGGTACTCAATTCTCATTCTTTCCCACTTCTTAGTGGAGTTAGTGCGACACGTTTTGCTATGTACATTTCACATGACATGAGAATGTTTTTTAAAGGGCGCCGACTCCGCCGAGGCATGAGCTGAAGCTTAATAGATTAAAAAAGCAATGTCAACCCCAAGTTGCGTTTTAATAGCATGATGCATTCGACAATAGCGACATTGTCCCCATCCTATTCTATAATGCTTATTATGTGACGGGATTTTGAACTATTTACATGAGAGCACGAGGAAAATAAACATGCGTAAGCTTTAGCCGCTCATGTTAAAGGTTACAAGTTATAATTTGGCGCCAACAATTGTGGGGAGGAGGAGGACGACGAGCATCCCTGACGAGAATCCCTGACTTCTGAAGCTCGCCTGAGCTGCACGAGATACAATGATAACTTATTTGAAGCCCCGGTCGTTTCTTGGGTTTCAATAACGATATGGTGAATACGAGGGTGACGCACAACGGCCAAGGCCACCAGGGCAAAGGCCGAAGCACATATGTTGAGGCAGGCGGGAAAAGGTTGACTCGGGAGTCGGGACGGATGATATGGGTCTAATGCTGTCTTACTTTCTAATATTCTTCAAGCAAAGGAGGCCCCGGGACGGTTATGTGTGAGTGACACTCGCTACGCTCATACTGAAACACTTACGCGAATGTCATTTTTATGAACCTCCTCTTTAATCCAAGAAATGTGGAGAGTGCTAACTTTTTTGTCCAAGCGCAGAAGCTGAGTTTATTCTACAACAACTACCGCATCCCCTTAAAATCTTTCTTTGGAACTCCGTATAGCATAACTGTTCATGTTAGTCACAATATTTACTTCCAAACCACCTTTGTGTCACACAAGCTTCGATTTGCACGTTGCTGCACATTTTAACTTCTATGTGCCCGCTCAACACACTTGCGGAGAAGAAAGGCTTCGTCTTCAAGTCTTTGTACCGAGCCGAATTTTGCTCATAATCTTGAGTTCCATGCTTTGGGCTCGTGACTCGTCTTTGCACCGAGCCGAATTTTGATGATATAAACTCTAGTTCAAAGTTTTTGAGACACAAAAGTTTAGCCGACGGTCCTCGTAAATGGGAAATGGGAACCTCTGTTAGCCAGATGAACATCCCCGTCATTTTGAGACATCAAAGTCTTATCCGAATCGTAACGTCTTGTCACGGAGCCATTTTCTGACCATTTGAAGCGGTGCGAAATTCACCGAATAGCGGCTTTTAATTTTAGCGATGACGAGCCCAAAAAGGGCGGGGTGACACGCACTTGCCAGCGCGGACCTGGAATGACAGGGTGGCGGCGGGCCAAAAGCTCACGGGGGCTGAGCTGTCCGAACCTGTGGGTGATGCGGGTGATGATGTGGACGACAGGAAGGCTGGCCACCTGGGATCCGGTATCCGACGTGGACAACACAAAAAGAGCAGCAAGTGGACGAGTCAATTAATAAGGGCAGGCGTTAAAGTTGCCGATTACGGCGGCTTCGGAGACGAGTTCGGCCGCTTCAAATGACCGGCACGTGGCGGGACAGACCTAGGCAGACAACGATCATTAGGGCCCAGCTGTGCCACGTGTGGCGCGGACGGCGGGGGATCTGCGGGGTCGGTACAGGCGCGTTGCACGGCCGTGGCGACAATCGTCCTGTCCAGAGTGTACGCCGCACAGGGCCGTTCGCTTGCGTGGCACACGGAGAACGTACGCCACGCGGCGCCCCAACATGGGTCTGCATGGCGGATCTTCATCCGACGGTGGGATTTGCGTGGACGGGGACGTGCCAACGGCTGGGATGGCCCGTTGGGCCTCCGTTAAGCCTGGTCATGAATTAGCGGCGCAATGAAAGGGACCATACTGACGGTCGTCAATTTTAACGTTGGCTTCTTAAGCAGCAAGCTTTCATCTTTCTCTATCCCTCTCGAAGCTTTAGCTTCCATAGATCGTTTTTGCCACCTTCCATGGCTCTCTGCTTGCAAGTTTGCAACCGCACTCCCTTCTGTCATCTTCCATTAGATCGTTTTTGCCAGCTTCCATGGCTCTCTTCTGCTTGCACGTTTGCAACAGCACCCCCTTCTGTCACCTTCCATTGCTATGGCTCCTCACGATCTCTCTCTCCACACTGATCGACACTCCTGCAGCCTGCTCATATCATCCGCATTGCCCACAACTTATTACTACTCACAAAGTCACTGTCTGATCTCTCCACCAGAGGCTAGAGCCTCCCCTTTGTGCAGGTCACTACTCACCAGCTCACTCATCAAGAAGAAGCACTCTTGTGGGAGCACCGTCTCCTGTGACCTGTCCTCGCTTTCAGCGCTGGAAGCCTGGGTCCCGACTCCCCTCCCTTTGCTCGCTCCCACGAGCGACAAACTTCCTTCTCACCTTATCATCTTTCCCTCCATTACTGCTCGCCTCGCCCCTCTAGCTGGTTGTTGTCTCCTGCCCTTGCCTTTTTCCGTGCAACATGGAACACACGCTCTGCAGGCCTTTGAAATTTACGCAGTAACAGCATAAAACCCCTCCCGTTGTGCAGCCTTCTCCTCTGTTAAGCTTCGTCTTATCTCAACCCATCCCCCGTTCTTCCAATATATCCCACGCTCCCCCCCCTTCCCATTCCAACGCCTCGCTTTGCCTCGGAATGATTGCCCAAACTGCTTCAGTCTGCTTTGCTTGCTCTAGAACCGACTCTACTCTCGCAATCAAGTCTTGTTCTAACCTCATCGTGCCAGTTTCTCCAATAATCCTTCCAGTTCGAGGCTCTCTTTAAGTGGAGCCTGTTGTAACGTTCCGCTGCAGTTTCATGATACCAATGCGATAAGCTGCATCGATATACCTGTAGTAACCGCTGCCATCGGTAACCAAGATGCTCGAAACCTTGACATTGGTCCCAGCTGAGAAGGCTTCAATTCCTTTAATAGCTCAACATGTAGTTGATACATAGATTCTACTAGGAATGTCGTATAATATGGTCACCATTGCCTGTGGGTTTTGAGGAGACTTGTTATTATTTATCCTGTGGTGCTGAAGGGCAAGAGTTTTTCCAGCGACCCCACAGTAGGAAAGCTTCGAAGAAATCAGTTACTCTCTATGGCACAGAGCGAATGCAAGCCTCAAACTTTCGTAGAGGAAGCTACACCTCGTGAAGATGTGTCGTCATTTTCACCTTCGTCCGTAAGGAAGAGCATTGATAGATCTCCTGTTCAAGGCCAGTACGTTGATGTCGACCTTGGAGCTTCATCTCAATGGGACAGGGTGTCGATAGCGGGCAAGAGACTCCAGAAGTCCGTAGATGCCCAAGAGTTTGAATTCGACATGCCTGGTTTTGCCCCTAACGTGTTGCAACCAACACAGGTGGCTCCAGCTGACGAGCTTTTTTATAAAGGACAGCTTCTTCCTCTTCAGCCAGATCCCCGGTTGCATCTTGTTCAGAGTTTGTGTTCGGAGGAAGACTCTATGCATAGAGAGATGTCGTCTCGTCTTCTTTTCTCCTCCTTCCGTGACCAGGAGGTGAAGTTTCGATCCTGCAGGATGGAAGCGGTGGGTTTCGACACGAGTCTGATGGACCTTCGGTGTTCCAGCTTTCGTTCTCAAAACAGCAGCTATTGGGAGTCTGGGGACAAGGACACGGGAGACAGCAGTAGCTCGAGGGACTCAAATGGTAGCTCCCAGGATTCATACTTTTCTGGAGACAAGGAAGTGCTGAGGTCGTCAGCAACAGGGCAAGCTGCGAAACTGCCGGGCCACTGGAAACGGCGACCTGCGTTCAATTGGAAGTCTTTCTTTGGGGGATTGAAAAAAGCCTCCAGGGTATGGGGGGACGAGAGGGTGGAGCATTCAGAGGAAAGAGTGCCGCATTCGGCAGATCTGGGCAGGCAGAAGCTGGCAGGTGCGTCAAGCTCGAGTTTGGGGAGGCCATCTAGCAATCTGGTTGCAAATGGGGCTTCAGCGGGGGGGCTTCAGAGGGTGAGTAGCAGCAAGCTAGGAGCCTACAACAACGGGGAGGAAATCAAGGAGCTGCGAGCACCAGGAGGAGCTGGGAGCAATGGAGAAAGAGGAGTGTTGAAATCAGCTATGGCGATGGGCAGTGATAAGCACAGAAGCTGGTGGCACTCGAAGGAGCGATGGCAGGCGTATGCGAAGAAGCTGAAGCCACTGTATTCAAAGGTTTCACAGAAGCAGCCCGGGAGTTATAGCAGGGGATTGGTGAGGATGGACGGTTGCGGGAAGGCCTGTGGAGCAGCTGAGAGCAACACTCGCCCACCTGAGAAACGACTCTCGCAGCCTTCACTCATAGCCAGTTTGCACGATAGCCTTGCCTGCTCTTCATCTCGATTTCTCACCATCGCCAGCTGCCCCGCCTCCATGCGTTCGTCCCCCAACCACAGCGGCGTCTTGGCCGTCGTCAACAAGAACACTGGCAGCAGCAGCAACATTAGCACCATGCAAGAACTTCACAGTGCAGTTCAAGGTGCCATCGCCCACTGCAAGGAATCCATCGCCCGCAAGCCTGATCCCACTTCAATCTCGTCTTCAGATCAGCCTTAATGCTTGTCGATCAATTATTCTCATGAACACACCTTCTCTTCTACTAGTGTTGCGAGTTCTGAATGCTCTTCATTTGTCGTCGACAATTCTGCATCAATCCCATGTATACCAGGAGTTCGCCATGTTCATGTTGTTTGCTGCTTGCCAATTCTGAATCCCCAGCAATATTTATTCATCTTGTTCTTTGTTGCCGAATTGCTCCAGAAAAAACCATGCACATGTTCTGTGGTGTTGCAAGTCTGAATTCCCATGTAAAAACCATCGTGCTTCTTAGTGAATCCTCATCTATAGGCCCTTCATTGACATTCTCTAGGTGCACAATTTGAAAGCATCATCAGCATCCTAAATCATGTCGCCGTTAGTGCGTTGATGCTTGCACCTCCTAGCACAATTCAGGGTGAAATGCCAACTGCGACCCGCAATGCAGCTGAGTTGCGCATGAAATGTGCACAGGTCATAGGAACATGATGTGACTGCATAATTTCAATTCTCTTTGTAATGTTAGAAAAGGATATACATGTTGGGCGTTGAAGTTCACTTGAATTGGAACCCCTCTTTGCCCCGAGATGTATGTCCATGTCCTTCCCTTATTCTCTATTTTCTTTGAGTGTGGATTGATAGTTGGATTCTTGGGCTGTAGCCTTCTTTAACTCATTAACGTGTGTGGTTTTGTATGCGTTACTTAATTACTTGTTTACACACGAAGAGGACTCCAAATAAGGGCATCTAAATTTTAGAGACATTATATTGACATTAAATGGGGGTGGTTGTGAGCATGAAGAGATGGAGGTTAGATTAAATCAATGTAAGGATTTAGGTGCTCCTCCCATTATCTTGTAATGAGGCAACAAGCCCAATAGGCTTGAAATTCTTCATGAGTCTATGTCATGATTTATCTTGAATACATATTATCAATCTCATTGCCTCAATACATGCCATAGGTTTAACATCATGCAATTACAATATTCTTCAATCACTTATGCATGATCAATTTCAACACTTTGGAATATTAATCGGTGATGAAAGCCTCAATTCAAAAGTTTGATGGAAAAAACCTTATCACTTGGCTATTAGAAGTTCACCTTCTACTAGTGGAGCATGTGACTTATTTGGCCTATTGTGTATGGTGCCAAAAAGAATCTTGCTAATAACCAAGCAACAATAGTTGTGGAAGCAAAGGAGTAAAAAGGCTATGGGTTTGCTTGATAGAGCATTAGTTGGTAGATCCTATTTCCACATCAATAGCATTTATCAGGGACACATGTTGATAATTGGGTGGCCTCGAAGGATTATTTGGGTCCACATCGAAGATTGTGTTGAAACAAGAGACTTTCAATTTAAGGACATCATAAGGATTATTTGGGTGGACCACCTCAAGGATTGTGTTGACACATCTCGTTTAAATGCAAGGGTTATATAAACAAGCAACTTGGTGGCCTAAGCTCCAAAGTTGCAACAAAGATGTTAAGGCAATCGGCTATCAATGCAGCACTATGTCATTACTAAAATCGTTAGACTTAGGAGTGCATCACACAAGGGAATAGTTGACTTTGATGGATAGTTTTTATGTTGCTTAGAGGTCTCATGAGATTCCTAAATGAAGAATAGCTTAATGAAAATTAAAGGTTTGACTTCAAATACAATAGTAAAGATATATGTTCAAGTGTAGCTGCTATGGTTATTTGGGACACTTGGAAGATAGAAGGCATACAAAATGGTGATACTTTTGATTGAAATATGGAATGATAGCAACCATAGTGAGGATGGCAATAAGGTCAAAGAGGTTGTTGCATATGCTCCAAACTAGTACAAATGCCAAACTATATTTTGTATTTTAACATAAGATGTATAAACTGTTCACTACATAGAGTTATAGTTATCCTTAGGTTGTGTGTGTGTGTGGTGTGTGTGTACACGCACATGCATTCGTGTATGTGTGTGTGTGTGTGTGTGTGTGTCACGCACATGCATTCGTGTATGTGTGTGTGTGTGCGTGCACGTTGTGTGCACCCTTGTGTGTGGATGCAAGCACATACACATGCATATGTGCGTGCATGTGTTCATACATGTGTGTATGTGTTTCAACTGACATGCATGTGTGTGCATGCTTGTGTGTGGTTGGATAAATTTGTTTGCAGAGGAGTAGTCCACCTCTATTATTGAAGGCTTGTGCTAGATTGGAGAAGGACATGTGTGCTGTTACTAATGGAGGTAGGTGTTATGTCAGCCATAATCTCGGAACCGTCTGGTGTGGTTATGGTGAAGCCAAAAACTATAGGGCTCAATAGTGCTTGCATTAATAGGAGTGTAGAGGGTCGGAGACTAGGGATTACCCTAGGCCTAGGCAACAATATGGAGTGCATAAGTAAGGCCTAAAAGGGCATAGAGGTCCTAAGGGTCTAGATGGACACATGGCACTCAAGAAAACACCATGTGGCAAGCACTAGGCTAGGAGGGAGGATTCTAAAGGGAGATCAGGAAAGGAGGTTTAGAAAGAAACCTCACGAGAGAGGGAATGAATGAGCTCATGCAAAAAAGAATCTGAGGTTGGGTGGAAAACTAGGGGAGCCCTCTATCTTGGTGTTTTTGTATCATTGGTATCATAGCCTGTAGATCATCAAAGTTTGTGGATGACTGGAGATGTTTTGGAGGGTCGATCCATTTCGTGCACAGACAAGCACACACTTCATTCAACCTTATTCGAAGGCGCATGATAGCAGTAGCAAGCTTGCAACAGTGACTGAGCTGAGCAGTCCTTACCATTTTGTCTTTGCAGATGCCTACTCTTGGGTTCAGACGGCTATAATGAAGCAGTGATGCCTACCAAATATTGCGAGCACAGCGGAAGCGCAGGTGGGAATTCTTTCATTGCAGCAGTAACCGAGAGTCGTGTATCATTAGAGAATGTACAAAAACTGTTTGATAGCCGCTCTACTCATCGTCAGAGCCTATAGGCATTGGCTTTTAGAATACACTATAAAGTCGTGCATATCGCCTTTAGCATGTAATTAGGAGAGATCTAACCAGTCAGACTAATGGACGGTCTATATCACTCTTCCATCAATCGATTGAAGGGTTCCCCTGACGAGATTTTGTAGGGTAATTGGGAAAGATTTCTCTTGTTTCAAAGGGAGGGCTACTAGTAATCAGAGTTGTGATGTGACATTTGGAAGAAAAGCAAAAGCCTGCATCAAGATCTTATAGTGTGCAATCTTTTGTTTCGTCGACCTGCACAAGAGAAGAGACTCCACGTCCACATCCTTCAAATTTGAGCAACCTTGAAAAAAAAAGCCACGTCATCTTTTTTCTAAGGCTCTCTTTGTACCCTCTCCAATCCAAACTCTTAAAGACCCTTCTTTTCCCTCTCTTACTAAGAGTATTTGAGAGGATAACATGGAAATGGAGGATATAGACTAGGTGATTATGGAATTCCGTATACGGAGTTCACTAAACTTGAAATGCGAACGCAAAATATAGAAACGTAGCTAAGAACTATCAGTGATACATTGAAAACCCTAGTTGAAGCCATAACCAAGTTAGTCGATTCTCAATCGGTAACTATTATAGAAAATCACCGACTCCTCCTAATCAAGTTGAGAGGTCCACCTCTCGACTCAATGGGGAAGAAAAGGAGCACAATAAAGATGCGATTAATACCTTCTTGCAAAAGTGGCAAGACTTCCATCGACTCAGGGATACCCCTCTTAAAAGCAAGTCTTTCCCTTGGAAATAAAGCCTATAAATGATAGATGAGCCTCAGGGAAAATCATAGTATTCCTAGGTATTGGGTTGAGTTTCAACAAGCCTCTTCTTAAAAGAGTTTTTATAAAAAAATGAACTAGAAAGAGCATGGGAGCTTTGGGACAATTGCACAATGGGTAAAACACTCTAGTCCAGTACATAGTAAACTATAGGAAAGCAGTCCTTAAGCTAAAGGGAATTGATGAATTCCAAAAGATAAGCGGTTTCGTGAGAGGTCTCAAAGACACTTATAAGGTCGAGGTGAAAAGAAATTCTCCTAGAAACTTTGAGGAAGCAATTAAGTATGCCCAAATATATGACGATACAATGGGAAAATCCAAAGTTGGAACTTCAAAGCATACAGTTTTTGTTCCTAAGTTCAACAAATTTTCCAATTTAAAAAGGAAGGGGCACTTTAAGAAGGAGGTTCCTCAGGTACCAGCTAAGAAACCTCAAACACAAAATTATCCTCTCTTGAAGAAAGAGGATTATGAAAGGGCCAAGAAGGAAAATCTTTACGTCAAATATTTGGTCAAAGACCATGCTGCTTGGAACTGCCCTAAAAAAAAACAAGCTGGAGCTAAAGCCCCAAATAGACCTCCACAAAAATAAGTACATGTGGTGCAAGTGTTGCTGCTTAATGGTACTAAAAAGTACACTGAGGTAGAGGTCTATCATGAGGATAGCACCCACATGTGTTGTTTATCATCGGCAATGTGGTAGCCCACCTTTGGTCCTCATGATTTAATGAGGATGCATGGAAAAATTAAGGGGCAAAGAGTAAGAGTGATGGTTGATGATAGTGCAACACAATTTCTTGAACTACATGTTAGCTAAGAAATTAAAATTGCCTGAGAGTCCAAGTGCCCATAAATATGTGGTCTCTTTGGCAAAGGGCAATGATAAAAAAGTTTGGGACACCATGATACATGGTGTAGAAGTGGATATTCAAGGTTATCAAGATGCCTTGGATTTCCAAATTATGCATCTCGATTGAACAGACGTAGTGCTTAGTCGAGAACGATTATATAGCCTTGGGCATAGCTTATAGCGGAATTATCTTAATAACTCCATTATGTTTGAAAAAGAGGGTAGAGTCTTCTAGATTCAAGGAGAACATGATGTACCCAAGTCTCCTCTTATTTGTTCGATAGAATTGGAATGACTACTACACCAAGAAGAATGCAAGGTATATCTCTGTGAACTTACTTTTATTGGTGATTTTATGTCTTCTGCATCAGAAAAGAAGTAATATTGTTTTTTATAATGCTAAAAAGTATAAATCTTCTTTCAATGATTTAATGTTTGAATTTAAAGTTGTTTTTTCATTTGAATTGCCTGATCGTTTACCCCCTCAGAGAGAGGTAGATCATAAAATAGATTTAATTCCTAGATCTACCCCTGTTTGTAAACCCCCATATAGGCTTAGTCAAATGGAGGAATGTGAGGTCAAAAGACAATTAACGGAATAACTTAAAAAGGGACAAATTCAACCAAGTAGCTCACCTTGGTCTGCACTAGTTTTACTGATAAAGAAAAAGATTGGTACTATGCATTTATGCATAGATTACGAAACACTAAATAAAATCACCATAAAAAATAAGTATCCTATGCCTCGCATTGATGAGCTCTTTGATCAATTGCAAGGGGCGAAATATTTTACTAAAATTGATTTAAGATCAGGATATCACCAAGTACAAATTAGAGAAGAGGATGTCCCTAAGACACCATTTCGTACTAGGTATAGGCATTATCAATTAAAGTAATGCCATTTGGATTAACAATGCTCCATCAACTTTCATGACACTTATGAATAGTGTCTTAAGGCCATATTTAGGGAAATTTGCTTAGTTTTTTTAGAGGATATCCTTATTTATAGTAAAATCAGGAAAAAGCATTTGGAACATTTGTGAAAAGTGTTCCAACTACTTAGAGATAATTCACTCTTTGCTAAAGAATCCAAATGTGAATTCTTTGCAAAAGAAGTGAAATACTTGGGACATATAATATCCATTATATCCCAACAAGAAGGGGTTCGTATGGACCCTAACAAAGTAAGGGCCATATTGGAATGGCCACATCCTACAAACCTAGAAGAATTACATTTAGTCTTAGGTTTTTTGTCTGGATTCTATAGGAGATTCATCCAAGATTATGCTATGATTACTGTTCCAATGACAGACCAGCTTAAGGGGAAAGGAAGCACCTTCATATGCGATGAACCTCAAAAGAGAAGTTTTGAAAAATTAAAAGTAGCTAGCAGGTCCTGTCTTAAAGGTAGTGGATCCCAATGAACCATTCATAGTTGAGATAAATGCCAAAAATTTTGCAGTTGGCACGATACTTTTACAAAAAGGTCAACCAGTGGCTTTTGAAAGCAAAAAGTTCGATCGTGCCCAACGGAATTACTCGGCATATGAGAAGGAACTATATGCTATACTATATGCTTTAAAGAAGTGGAGGCACTATTTATATGGTGTAAAATTCGAGATCATCTTTGATCAAGAGAGCATTAATTGGATTTGCAATTAGCCAAAGCTTAAACGTAGAAAAGCTAGATGGGCTTAATTAATGCAAGAGTTTGATGTACAATTGACATATCAGAAGGGGAAGTTTAATGTGGTAGCAAACTCTCTTAGCTAAATGCCAATTATTAATGAATTGAGTTTTACTCAATTTCAAAACGATTTCCTAGAGTCCTTAAAGGAGAAATGTGAGTTTAATCCTCACTTCTCTGAAATATGAAAAGCAGTTAGAAATAGGGATCCAACAAATTGAGAGGCTTTCACTAAGATGAGGTTAGGTTATGCTAAATTAGGTTAGCTTAGGCTAGGTTAGTTAGTAAGGCTATGTACATTGGGTTAGATTAGGTTAGGCTTATACATTAATCAAGAATTGGCCTTACTATAAGGAGGGTTTAGAGAATTAATGTGAATTGATATGAATTTATGAAATAATATTTGAATGGGTTTTTTGGCATGTGAATTTTATACTCCAAAAATTAAAAATATTGGTGTTGGCATCATGGTTATGTCATTGCATCTCAAAAGTCATGAATTTTTAAGGAAACCATTGGTTTCTATATTGCTTTAGCAAAAAGACATAGGTCTCATGAAATTCCTAAAAGGATAAGTGGTGAGCAAGTCCTTTGGGTTAACAAGGTCAATATTCAATGAAAACTAAAGGTTTGTTCTCAAAGATCACAATAAAGACATCTATCCAAGTGTAGCTATCGTGGTTATTTTGCACACTTGGAAGACAAGTGCTTTAAGAAGGCATGTGAAATGGGATACACTTGATTAAAATATGGAAATGATAGCAACCACAATCAACATTATGATATGATCAAAGAAGTTGTAGCAATTTGATGCCACCTAGTACAAATGCCAAACTTTATTTTGTATTTCACATAAGATGTTGTATCATTGCACTATCCTTAGGTTTTGGATTGTGTATGTGTCTATGCATGTGTGCACACATGTATGCACATGCACATGTGCATGTTTGCATGCATACGTACATGTGTGTCTATGTGTATGCATGGCACATGCCCGCATATGTGTGGTTAGAGAAATTAGTTAACATAGGAGTAGTCCAGCTCTAACTTTGAAGGCCTATGCTAGACTGAAGAAGGACACAAGTGTTGATATTGGTTGATTGTAATAGAGACATGTTGGTGTTTATATTTTATGGTTGATATTAACTAAGTTTTTCACGGTACACTCAATTGAGAGGGGCATTGGGATGGCTTTTGGAAATTGGGGGTTAGATGAATAAATGTGGGTTGAATCGATTGGTCATTCAAAGTCATTAGTTAGTCACTAGGTTATTAGAAATAATTACAAGAATGAAATATTAGAGTGCCTTGAAGTTGGTTAGAGTTGAAGAGAATATTTCAGTGCTTCTTCCATGCTCTTATAATGAAGAAACAAGGCTAGTAGGCTTGGCCTTCTTCCTTCTATCTATGTCATGAATGTCTCAACTTCTTTCTATCTCTATTTGTGAGCATCACCTAGTCTTAAAATATGTTGCAGATTCTTAGGAATAAACTTCATGCACTGGTAATATCCTTCAATAGAGGCACTTTCAAAATGAGTAATAACTCCAAAAATGACAAGTAACACCATATGCATTGCACGCACACACATGCACACATAGGCATTCACCTATGGATACACACTTGTATCTACATACCATCACACTCATACACACACATCAAACTTAGAGACACACATCTCATGCACACTATTTGTGTTTGACCCTCATGCAAACCTACACATTGGCCCCCCACATGCATGAGGCATGTACACTGAAATATACATTATTGACACATGTATGCTCGTGCATTTATACAAAAGACACATCATTGGTGCATGTATACCAACAAATACATCATTGGCAAAGTCTATATTGGCACATGTATTTATAGTGCCCAAATGTTTTCAAGGTGAGAAAACTATTTCCAATAAAAGAAATCATGTTACACACGCACACAGACACACACACACACACACACACACACATATAGAGAGAGTGGATGTGTGTGTGTGTGTGTGTTTGTACTTTTTTCTAATCCTACACAAAAAATCTTGAACCTTATTGGCCAAAACAACTTCAGAATTCAAGGCTTAAGGGATGGTGCATTTTCATCAACTTAGCACCTTCTATTGAAGACCACAGTAAGGCACTTGCCAATACAAGCCATGCTTAGCTATATTTCATAGATAGAAAATTCATATATTATTTATTTTCCAAAAGTGTTGTTAGGGATGCATTTACGAAGATCCTAGTCAAAGAAATAATATTTAAACTTGTGTCAATAAGGCTTTGCAAGTGGTATGAAGGAAACAATATGCTTTAATGTGGTCTTCTAAAATGAAAGCAAATTTACAATTATGATTTCGAATTATTTGTGCACTGAGTGAAGCAAAAATTAAAAGAATACATGTTGGGGTATCTAAGATAACACTTGGAAATGTTTTTGTGTAGAATAAATCTAGTTTATGATGCCAAGGAAAGTAGAAAAAACATAACGAATAATGGTTAAGATTTAAAATTCATAGGGAAGTGGTTGTGCATAAGTCTGCAAAGGATAGAGGTTTTTCAGTACCTTGAATTAAAAACTCAAAGATTATAGTGTAGTTTTTAATAGTCTTTCAAATTTCTTAAAAGGGATATTCTTCAAATTATAGTGTAGTTTTTAGTCGTCTCTAAAATTTCTTAAAAGGGGTTTTTTAAGTATGACTATGTGCTATACCCAGACAAGGCTGAAATGTGTATTCAAAAATGCTATTTCTAATATATTTTAAGAATAAAAACATTTAGCTAGTGGGGTTGGTTGGGAGTCTCCCTAGATGTTATAGTCCCTATATATGGAGTATATATTGATAAATGTGTAAACTATGTTTGTATATGAGTATTGGCCTCATGGTTGAAAAAGCTCACATCTTCCTAGGATATATACATGCATTCAATATAATTATGCTTACACGATTACAAAGCTACCATGGATTCCTGTGTGAACTTGCTGGAAGCCACTTCAAGCTTTGTAAGGGTTAGCTTAGACTTTAAGATATACAAAATCTAGATTCTCGACAAACTTGAGACCCTCAAAATGTTGCCCATTTTATAAATGTTACAAATCATATAAAATAATTGACTTCGGTATTTTGATTCAACATCAGCCTTGAAGGATGGCACAAAGTAATTGACTTCACTAATTTACAATGGGCAGAGTGTCACTTCACTTCGTGCCTTGCAAAAAGTTTCCAAGATATTTAGTGAGGATGGTGCTCATTTCTACTACAAGAAGCCACGAGAGCTTCCTTGCAAATGAAGATTTTATGGAGATGTTAGCTCAGTTTCGTGCAAATGAAGACTTTACAACTACGATTGCCCCCAATGTTGAGAACGGGTCGCTCAAGCCTCAGATTCTTGTATCTCCTTGGAATAAACATGTAAGCGCATTATTACCTCCAGTAAGCCTCAGTTTCGAGGTACTGTACGATGAGTGGAGGTCACGAAGCTCCTTCCCAGTTGTAGCTTTTACAGATTTTGATCAGAACATATTTTGAACACAACAAGCGCGCTGGATAGAAGACTTGAGAAACATTCTTCATACAGAAATACGAGCGTTTGTACGTTCAAAACACGAGTGGGTTTTCTTGTTGCTTCCCTATAAAGTGCTACCTCAGACAGAAACTGGTATAATAACAATTCTTTTCGACCTGCAAAAGGAGGAAAGGGGTTTCTAAAACTCCGTGCAAAGGCGGTGAAGAAATATGGGGAAAATCGGCGACATCTACGATCATGATGCGATTGATCAAGAATAATGTTGTCTTCATTTCTGAATACGCCGTCGGACTCAAGCATGAACTCAAGCACATTGGGGCATGAAAAGAATTTCAGATCCCATAATAACAAAGCTAGCTGTTTCTTTCTCCTTGATTTCCGGCTTTCGTGATAGCAACCTGAAGAGACACTCCCTCAAAACCGGCCCCCCTTTACTTAACATTTTTACTAAGTGAACTGCAAAACTGAGGCTTGAAGTGGATTGAAATTCGAAAGCTCTGACTACAAGATTATAATAGGGGCTAGGGACGGTTTCGGAATCAGATGAGCAATTATTCCAATGCAAGGTGGGTATAATGTGATGTTGAAAGTAGGTGGAGCATACTGGCTTCTTTTGCCATTTTTATTTTTATAAGAGGGCTCTACGACCTCGGCTGGCCAAAGACGCTAAAAGCTTTGGCAGAGCAATGATACATCACGTTGTGATCTACAAGAGCTTCAATACTTCATCGTGGATCCGCAACACTCTCCTAACATGGGTCCAGATCTGCGCTAGCTTCTGATCTATCAAATATAAACCTCGCAGGGGGCTGAAGCCGTGGCACGGAAAGGCTGATTTTGAAACACTACCAGACTTGTTGTAAGAAAATCCTTACATATTAGATTTTCCTCCAACCCACCCAATGAGAATTGTATAGGTTTGAAGGAATTGAGCACCCTCAAACCTATGGTAAGGGTGGGCGCTCGAGCCATTAAACATTGTTATTACACACCGTGTGGACACTACAAGTAAAAAAAAGTCATTTATTGCATGTGCCTGAAGATGTCTATGTAGTTTAGGATGAGTGCTAGGTAGGGGTTCAAATCTTGTTGTCAGTGACATTTCAGCTATGGTTGGCCGATGGAGGTAGAGGTTGCCCATGTCATGGGCATTCCTTTTTTTATGTAACCACATGTCTGCCACATGTCTGTAGACATGTGGTGGCCATGCAAGCCCCTACCTACCCATACTTGGACAGTTGGTGTATATTAACCAACCTAAGTAGCTCCACTTATGTGTTACCCACACGTGTAAAGAATTGCTTGACTCTTGAGAAGGATTCTAACGAAGATTGATCTAGACATGTAACTTGTCCCCCGTCGATAAAAGACCACATGTACTATTAACTGGACCCTTTGAACTCCATGTTACTAAGGTAGAGGATGTCAAATAACGAAACACTTCACATGGGCATCATACCTTTGAGAATAACTTGAGAAGGAAAACATGGTGGCATAGCTCCACTTTCAAGATTGAAGACAAACATTATGGCAAAATCTTTAAGTAGTTAAACAATTGAAATGAGAACGTGGCATTATTAAAAATTCAATGGAATGAATCCCAAATATTGTCTCTCTAGCACCTTCTGTTGTTGCCCTCATGCTTTTTAATTAAGCCATATTGTCGGTCTTTATAAGGCCATAAAGTTTTCTTTGAAGACATGGTATATTGTCTTCCACTAATATCACCAACAAATCACACACGAGTTTGATAAGATGAGACATTGAAAGGGATTTGCCCATTCTTATCTACTCATGGCACACCCCTAGATCTTTCATATTTTTTAGCATAGTTACAACTATGCTCATCTTTCAAGTATGTATAGTTTTGAAAGTGAGTATTACAATATTAATTTAGACAATTTTATTCAAAGTATACTACTTAGTGGGTTAGAATGTTGGTACATGCCACTACATATAACATGCAAATGATTGTAAATGACAAATAACATATGTAGCTTTTATCTAAAATTCATGTGCAATTCCACCAACATGATGTAGCGTCAAAGTCAACAAATTGAAGTCAATACATTCTCTACAGCATGATAATCACCACCAAAATAGGGTGAAAGCACACTATGATGCATGTAAACAGTACTATTTTTGGTAGAAAATTTAGAGTTCTAAGCATAAATGTAGTACAAATTTCTAAATCATGTCATAGTTACCACTTGGTGCCTGAGTAAAATATTAAAAAATTCAAATCATGTCTTGCACATTGAGGATTCTATGATTCTCAATCATTTCCCTACAACACGAGGATTTTATGATCTAACTCTCTCCCTCCAATCACGCTCTCTCTCTCTCTTTCTCTCTCTCTCTCTCTCTCTCTCTCTCTCTCTCTCTCTCTCTCTCTCTCTCTCTCTCTCTCAGGTTGGACATGTGTTTTTGCTCTTAGATGTGATTGAAATGCAATGCCAGAAAGTTTGTCTTTCTCCATACAATAAGATTGATCCTCCAAGCACACATGTTTTTGCTCCTAGATGTGATTGAAATGTAGTGCTAGAAGGTTTTTCTTTCTCCATATAATAAGATTGATCCATCAAGCATTCATGTATTAATGGGTATTCTTCCTGTTCCATTTATTAACTTGAGATTAGCCATTGAAAGGATCAATTGTGTACAAGATGGGTCATTAAAAATTAGATACTAAAAAGTTGTGTGCAAAATGGATCCTTTGACATCAAATATAGTGAAATTTGAAGTCATTCCTATTGATGTTAGCACCTTAGCTAGGAAATCTAACTCAATTAAACTCTTAAGTGACAATGAATCATGTAGTGTTCGATCAAAATGCTCCAAGTGGAACACAGGTGGAACATGCAACCACTTGACATATATGGTTATCACTCTATTAAGCTTGGAAGCTATACTCATGTAAATTCTAATGTAGTTTAGAGCGAAGCGCAATGGTTGAAATAGCAAGCTAAGCTAGCCATCTACCAGAGTTGTTTCATTGATAGACTATGTCCATCAAAAAGGGAAAATTTGGTTGGATTGTGGAGCTCTAAAACATTTGGACCACCACGGGCATTGCCTAGTGCAACGAACCTTATCCCATGGTGGTGGAAACATGGATGTACCAGGAAAGTCTTTGACCCAAGATTGGAACGAGTTATTTCATTCATATATATAGTCACAATGTCTAAAGTTTAATGAAGTATAGATAAGATTATAGGTTGAATTCTAGTTTGGTGGTCGAGATGCACCTAGATTCTAACTTACTAGTATAGATAGGTTATTGTGTATAGGATGGCAATGAACTCAAAGAACTAGGAAATTCTTTGCACCTAAGGGTTGCAAGGGGAGTGTCATGCGGACATCCGGCTTTGTGGTCAAAATAATAAGCTTGTTAGGTTGATGAATATGTTTCAAGTGTGTATTGGGGGTTTTATTATATGAAGTTAATGTTCTTAAGCTTGTATCCCCATCTAGCTCACCTCTTGATTTAGGGAGAAGCTTGGTGGTCAAAACAATAATCTTGCTAGACATCTCCATCTCCATCTCCAAGCCATCTCCACCGATGACCTTCTAGCTTGACCTCCATAAAGTCAAAGTGTCTATGTTCTTTTGATGTAGGTGTTGGAGGTGCAAATCTCTCATGGACAAAGGGGATAAGAAGAAGGAGAAAGGGTTGAATTATCCCACATACAAAGGTGTGTGGAAGATGAAGGGACATAAATAGTCCAAGTTACCCCTCCTATCTTCAATTCCCCCAAGCTTGCCTTTTGTGGAGGTTGGAGGGCTGGCTAGGCAAGGGTGCCTTATGGCAGGGGTGGGGACCTGCCATACACACATGCCAGAGCCTCCGTAGTGGCCATGAAGGTTGTGCACTTCTATGAGGTGCTAGCGGTCTTGGCGGGGGGCACGCTAGGCACATGCTCTTGGATTTAACATGGTATCAGAGCCCGGGTCTGATCCCCGGCCACCTCTCTCCATGATCGATTGGAGGGGGGTGTTGGAGGTGCAAATCTCTCATGGACAAAGGGGATAAGAAGAAGGAGAAAGGGTTGAATTATCCCACATACAAAGGTGTGTGGAAGATGAAGGGACATAAATAGTCCAAGTTACCCCTCCTATCTTCAATTCCCCCAAGCTTGCCTTTTGTGGAGGTTGGAGGGCTGGCTAGGCAAGGGTGCCTTATGGCAGGGGTGGGGACCTGCCATACACACATGCCAGAGCCTCCGTAGTGGCCATGAAGGTTGTGCACTTCCGTGAGGTGCTAGCGGTCTTGGCGGGGGGCACGCTAGGCACATGCTCTTGGATTCTAACAGTAGGCGACCTACAATTTTCTCTCTGGATGTATTCATTTCAAGTCCTCCTTTTGCATGAAAGTTTGGAGATACCCCTTCAACATTAGCATTCGATCATTTAGTTTAAAGCTTAAGGCAAATGAGCATTCCATCACACCAAGAACATTAGTTCATGATAATAAAACATGCAAAACATATTCATCAAGATGGAGATGGAGATGGAGATGGAGATGGAGGTCGAGTAGGAGGTGCAACTAGACGAACTGGAAGGTCGTCGCCAGCTTTTGAATTTTGAATCAACATAGCTTGGAAATGTGCAACCCTGCTATGCATTGAAGGTTACTCTTTAGGTCACCTACAATGTACACCTAGATTGTGATACACACCTACGGTCCATGTGGGTGATCATCTTCGAGACAAAATGTGGGATTTGATTCTCTAATAGTAACAAGTCTTCCAGGATTGCCTTCCAAATGGTCCAAGAGAGATGGCTCAAATACAATGAACAAAAGCCTGAGGGTACTTTAGGTGCATCTTGGACAACATCAATGTTGCAACTTTGCTCATACTGAAGTCCATGCTTGTTGACCACAAAAGGCACATCTAAACCCATCGTTTGAGCTTTAACCTCTCTTTATTAAAGTCTTCCTACTTGAGGCCTCTTTCATAATGCTCTCTGATGAGTCGCTCCTCCTTAACCATGTCTTGCATGAAAACCTCTAGACCTCCCTTCCTCATGTCTGGTGCGATTGCCCCAGCTGGTCAAGCTTTGTACTTCTCTATTTCCTTTGATCATATGTATATGTTTTTTATTATATGCTTTGATTAGCAACCTTGATGACTCCCTCTATGGTTCTACAACCTTTATTTTCCTCACTAGCCTAAAGGCTGGGAGCTAAACTATCCAAAACTCACTTCCCAATCATAGAGCTCTTTCCCTGATCATCTGACCAACATGTAGAATAACCAAACACTTTTATTGAGCATGAAAAGACCCTCCAATGGGGGAGAGCACACCTATTAGTGAGACATTATTTTTGCTATGGAAACTATGCATGCACAAGATTGAGATGTAAAGAGAGATAAGAGAATTCAAGATAAGGGAAATAAATAGATAAAGAGAAGAAAGAGAATGCAATATAAGGGATAATTATGCAAGACATGACAAGGTAACCCTTTCAATAATGGCCCTTGGGATCCAAGGTCCACATATCCCATTTCACTACCCTCAACCTATGAGCCTACAATGCAAATGCACAAATGTACCCTACCAATTCTTACCGCCTAGGACTTAGCATGTGTAATTGGTCATCTTTTATATGAATATCAAATACTAAAATATATAATCCATGGTTCTCATCCATTATATCTACCAACCCTACCTTCCTCTTGAACACAAGTTATTCTAATACAATAAAGGCAATAAACCCCCTTTGAGATTATTGCAAGATATAGAAACCTTTAAACTTGCCACCTACTTGCACCTCCCCATATCCACTCTCTTTATCTTCTATTGTCAATTCATACAATAACTAGTGCAGATAGGACATCATAGCAAAAAAGGAAACGCTAACTATTTTCTAGTTAGATGCTATTCTTTTCGATTGAGTCAGTATATGCATTGTTATTGCCATTGGTATTTTCATTGGGAATCAATGGTTACCTTGATGGTTTTGTCAACACAAATATTGATGGCAATATCAATGTTTTGTAGACTCAAAAAGTTATCGATGGATCTTGTAGCTTACAGAGGTACTTATGCCCATTTTTATGGAGGAAGATCATCATGTAGTTAATGAGTACTAGTACTATTTAGCGATTACAAAGGTACATATGCCTATTAGGACCAATGTAATAGTGGAGTAGCAATATGAGAAGCAAAATGCAAAAATACTCAATACAAAAAGTGCACAAAATGGAAGAGAAAGAGAGACCTTATATACATGGTTCACCTAGTGTGGGCTACATCCACAAAGAAACAACCAATCCTATATTTTTTCTTATATAGCCACCGGCAAGGAGATACAAGAGATAAGAAGTATATCCACTGCTTTCATGCTATATGAGCCACGCGTCTTTTTACAAATTTTTATCACACAAATCATGCACCAATTTTGTGTAATTTTTATTTTTGGGAGTGCTACCCTCAAAGCCTCATCAACGGGGACCTAAATAGCTATCGTTGGCTCCCCTTAGAACCCCTTGACAATAGTAATAGGGGGGCTTTCATTCATAAGGTGTGTATAACATGCTTGGCTCCAAAGCATGAACAGAAGCCAACCTCTAAAAAAAGGATCAAGCTCCACATACAAAAATCTCCCACTTGGAGGCTGATGATAGTAACTCCATTGTTACTACACTCATTGGAATTCTTTGGATCTAACTATCTCTCATACTATTCCAACTTTGTTTTTTGTTGCACTTCCTCGCTAAGGAGAACACCAACAACATCATCAAACTTCACAAAAACAGAGTTACTCAGAGCCATGACAAAAGCCATCCCAACTTTTCGGCAATGAGCAAATAATTAAGAGAGCTTGAACCTCATCATCAAAGTTTACTCCTATAAACCTTAGTTGGCATTGATTTGATTCAAATGATCAGCTACAAACCCACCTTGTGACATCTTCATATTGAATAAACACTTCTTAAGAGATACCTTGTTGGAATCTAATGGTTTTCCATACAATGTGTCCAACATGCTCATTGATTCCTTACTTGTCTTTTGATCAAGGATGCTACAAGCCATTGACGTTGCCAAACATATACGTATCATTCCTAGTGCCTTTCTATCAAGAACCTACCAATATTTGGCTGACATACTCGGAGGATTATTTGCAATCTCGGCTAATGGTAGAAAAGGTCCTTTTGGTAAAGATAATCCTTAATTTGCATCTTCTAATGCTAGTAGTCCTTGCCATTAAACTTCTCAATTTTCAATTTTCTTCTTCTTTATTGCTCCCACCTTCCAAATGAGTCGATGAATGCTACTCAAACAAACACTTTGATACCGTTTGTTACAAGCAACACTATAATAAAGAAACCATACAAGAAGTGGAATGCATAAATATATGGAAAATTTCTTGCATTTCATTGGCCTTTGATGGAATTATAAATATCTCCCATTACACTTGGAGACAACCCAAAATGAGTGCTAGTAACCATTGTCATATGCTAGGTACTACTCTCATATGTCACTACCATATGCTAGGTACTACTATTTAGCACTATTTACTATTATTTGATATTGTTTAGTATTATTTGGCATTTGCAATGCTAGCCTTTGACCTCAAGCTTTCTAGATAAAAACAAGGACATTTTTGCTTCTTTGTTAGCCTTTGTCAAAATTCCATGTCCTTTTTCATGCTTGTTCCTCATTCATTAATGGCCTTGATGGTGTAAATTCCCAATCCTCACACAAGAAAATCAGGGATGATTTGTTCACATTGTTTTCATTAATAAGAAAACGTTTTGTAAGGCTTGTGAAATTTTATATGCTCGTACAAAAGTTAAAAGCTTAGTACATTCACCAGGCCTATAGATATTTGGTCCTTTTTGTGTCATTTAAAAAATCAATGATGCAGCATATAAGTTAGAGCTCCTTTCCAATGATTTGAATCTAACAAAAGAGCTAAATCTAGCATTTAAGATTATAAAATTGTAAATCCATTCCACAAAAATTCACCAAGGTTTTATATAAATTTTGCTAGGGCCCAGTATATATATTTATATACCATATAATATAATCATACTAGTAACAAGAGAAGAGCTAGTGATCATTCATTTTAGTTTCTTGTGCATGGTACTAACTAAGGATTGGGGATTGGAGAAATTCAGTATTAGGATTGACTCTTGAATTAAGGGGGATTGGTATTGTCGCAATTGATCATTTTATTAATTCCAGTATATATTGATTAAAGTTTGCTTAAAGGTCTTGCTTATAGGGTTTTGTTAGAAGTGTGAGTAACTATTGTGCTCAATGCCACATGGGGTGATTTTACAGAAGCCTCATCAAAAGGAGCTATTCATTGAGAGGGTGATCTTCCTACCATTTTCCTTAATAAGATCTAACTGAGTAAGCTTCAAGCTTGAGCCTTGTGAATCCTTAACTAGCAATGTAGCTTTTCTCCTTCTCAATCTATTCCAAATGGCCATGGCTACAAAGGTTTGTTCCTCCATTTCTTTTGAGCCCTTTAAACCCATGTCCAAAGGAATGCATAACATTTGAGAAGGGAATTCTGGTTACAAATGTAGTCTTTCTAAAATTGCATTGAAATACATCACATTAAAGAAGGGCACACGTTTGGATGCTTGCAAAGTCAATGCTACCAAGTAAAAGCCCTTGTTAATAGCCACAATGGAGGTTCATTGAAGTTGGTCTTTCTTGCTAAAAGGAAAAGGAAAGAAGAAATTATAAGGAGAAGACCAAGAGAAGGGAAAGACTTAGAGGTGCCTATCATAAAAGAGGAAGTTGAATGAAGAGAGGTTCGGCTAATGACAATCCTCACATGTCAGGAAGATGGAAAGGGAAGCCAATGCTTTCACAAAGCTATGCAAAAATAAGAGTATTGCAAGAAATATACTATGTAGAGGAAAGATGAAACATAGACAGAGTTTGGATTTGCACAAGGGGAAGAGGCACAACCTAGACAAAGTTCAAAGGAACTCTGTTGATATATTCTAGTTCCATTCTAATTGAACAATATCAATTTAAAAATAAATAATACAGTACAATGGCACACCATCAAACTTGATTTATTTGTTATTCCTTTCAAGCTATTTGTTTGGGAGAAGGTAAACAAGGTAGGGCTATGCTTGTTGTGTGTGGCATGCTTGTGTTTCTTTATTTTTAAAATGATTTATGTTTCTCCATAGGATCAATTGATTTAAATATTTGAGTTTGAACTCTATAATCTGAAAGAGCATTCAATATACTTGTTGTTTTATAGTAAACAATAGGTAGGTCATCTCTGAAGCCTTAGAAATTGCTTTTGGCTTTAGAAATGGCTTTTTCAAGTCTTAGCTATGTACTATGCTAGAAAGGCAACTCCTTTAAGGTTTATAATGGCTCTCTATCTATGCACAAAATCTATGGGAACAAAAGAATAATTAAAATTTTGGAAAGTTATATGAAAACAACAAAGAATAATTCCAAATTTGGAAAGTTATTTGAATCTTTCAGTATGATGTATCTAAACACCCAACATGTTTAAGTGAAGGAAAATTTCATCGCTAGATGAAAGAGAAAAAGAAGTGCAAGAGGAAGAGGCATTTGGTTTTCATGGAGGTCAAAGTCAGGATGAAGATCTCAACAAGATAGTTGATCCCTTGAATGGAAACAGGTGGTTTGAGATGGTGATTAGCCAACCTTTAGAGTCATGACCCGATGCTTAGTTAAGAACTAGAATCCATCAGATATTATTCAAAGCTCATATTTGAGGATCCTTTGTCTAGGGCAAAGCTAGAATTTAGTCTATCAAACTAAGTGTTCATTTATTGTGTGGATCATGTCAAGCACTTCAATCTATACCAACAAAAGCCTTCCCCTCCCTCTATATGATAAAAAGGAGGTCAATAGCAAGAATCCAAGTTGTTGATTGTGGGAAGTTCATCATTCCATATTCTAGCCTCTTCTTTTGAGAACGGCAATGACAAATTTCTAGACCGTTCAATCTCAAATGAGGGGGGAAGTTGCCATAAGCCAAAACACAAGACTCTAGATTCATTTGGAGGAAAAATAAAGGAAAAGGGATTCAAGCTAAATTTGGAATAATTACAGTATTTGCACATTGTGTAGCTAAACAATGGCAAGATTTTAGGATATTGTATGAGTAGGAAAGAAGTGTGGGATCAGCACAAAGTGGCTTCAGGTAAAATTCCATAGAGTTTCATGCTAGTACATGATCTTTGAGTTACTAAGGTGTGATTTATTGCTTGGACGTGACAAACACGTGACAAGGAATTTTGGGCAAGGGGGTTTTTATGAGACACATGCACTACTACACACGGGCCTTTATTCCAATGTTTAGCATATGTAGTGCACTAATCGTCAGTATGTAAGGCGGGTTTAAAAAGGTGGGTATATAGCGACCAAAGGTCCCTATATACCAACGTTTTACAAAGGTCACTATATAGTGACCTTTATAAAACGTTGGTATATAGTGACATTTACCAGACTTGTAAATGGTGGGTATATAGCGACATTTACTAGACTTGTAAAAGGTTGTTATATAATGACTCTGAGACACTTTCCTATAGTGATGTTTTATAGAGAATGTTTTTCCCCATACTGACCTTTAAAGATAGTTTTTCCCAATGACAAAAAAAAAATTTTCATACATGTTCGATCCTTTGAAAGACTAATAGTACAAGAGCATGTACATTAAGTTTGAAGCTCATATATTCATGTTTAAGTTTGAGATGAAAAAAATCAATGAAGAGCATTTACATCAACGGCTTCATCCTAATGAGCCAAGTCCAACACACCAAACAAGTCTATCTCCAACTGTATACCAAGTTGATCTCCTATATCATCATCATACTCTAGCATCGTACATTCACCTAAGACTTGACCTTCTTCAATAAAGTGGGGTGATTCTTGATGATCGTCATCTTCTTCCTCAATATTGTGATCTCCATCTTCCTCCCATATGATGTCATTATGCACGTGTTCCTCTTGGCTCATATTGTGATCTTCATCTTCTTCGCTAGATCTATATGGATCAATTGGATCTAGCATTAGTAGTAACATCTCCATATCTACAAATCTATCTTCAAAATATTGAAGATGGGTGCCAAATGCCATCAATTATATGAATTTATGCTTAAGTACATGTACCAATCGATCTTTAGAAACAAAAGCTTTGATTAATTAAATCATTAGTATGCACCTCCTCATAATGCTCAAGAAGAATAAAAGTATCACTTTCATCGATCCAAAGTTTAGTGGAGTCTATCGCAAAGAAACCACTACTATCTTTCCTCATTGTCGCATGGGGATTGTTGTAAATAGTTCTAAACCATTTTACATCAAGAATGAAAATACTAAATCATCTGAAATCAATTTCATAGATTTTGTGTATGGTCCCACAATAATCTAGGAGAGAAGATTGGTATCGGAAGCACTTGCTCGACTATGTTGTGTGAAGTTAGCCATGACTTCACAATCATACATGACTCTCTTTGAATCAATGGATTCCACATGAAAATGTCATCCATATGACCATAATGCACTGTACTTTTTGTACTGCAAAAGAGCATCATTAAAACAATGAGGATACATCTATTTTATAGCGTACATTGCCACAAATAATTACTTAATTATGTCAAGAAGTAAGAAACTTACATGCATCATACATCCAGATCATAACTCTCGCTCATGCTCATTTATTGTCTCTCCATTACATTCAGCCTGTACATTACTCTGAATCAAGTGACATATGAGTGGGGAGAAGGGTGAGTTCTCATGGATATCGTTGCGCTTTCTTGTACATTACTCCGAATATCCTCCTTGCATTTATTCTTTCTGCTTTGGCCGATGAAGATAGATGGAAGAGACAAGTTAATGAGTCCCCATTAAAAAAAACAAATTTCATGAGGAATCCAAGATGAACTAACAATGTAGGCCATAAATAATGGCTACATGAAGGTACATGAAATGCAATGAAATGCAACAAAGATCACATCATGGAAGAAATGACAAAATAAAGGGACCAAAATACTCAAGCCAAATATAAGGTCAGAAAATTAAAAAATCATGGGGTGAGATGGAAAAAAGGGCTCAAAATACTCAAGGCACATCCAAGGTTAGACAACAAAGAAATCATGGGGTGAGATGAAACAAAATGCGATGTAGGATGGAGAAGATAGAATGAGGAAGAACATGAAGAATGTCAAAACAACATGGACAAGACGGCAGTGAGGGTTGGGCAAGGATGAAGCAAATGTCAAAGAGGGATAAGAGGCATAGACATACCTATATACAAAACCTTTGCAACATAGGTTAGCAAGAAATAACACACTCTATACCTAGCTCAATTCAATAGAGATGACGTGCTGTATGACCAAGAATTATGAAACATCAATCAAGATGACGTGATGTATGACCAAAACTATGATGCAAAAAAAGACTAAACACACACACACACCCCCCCCCTAAGTACATACATACATACATACATATATATATACACACATATATATATGTACATGCATACGTACATACATACATACATACATACATACATACATACATACATACATACATACATACATACATACATACATACATACATATATATATATATATATATATATATATATATATATATATTCTCCAAAAATGAGGGTTTATATTATTATGTCAAAAAATGAGATAGTCAATTTTATATAAAAAGTTATATGCCCAATATAGGGGACAATAATAAGGGGAGTCTTCTACCAGAGCAAGTAGCACTGAAATTGAAAGGGCGATAGTTAAACAAGAGATATCAGCTTGTCTCTTCCTTCGAAAGCACATGAGTGATAACCTTGATAAAAACAGTACTCAGAATGTGCATGTATGGGCACAAGTGTATGTGCTTTTGTCGCTTACTAAGGAGCTCTCTTTTGGGTTGCTGAAAGGACTATAGGAAGAGTTCCCTTGACATATTCTTGATGTGCACTTTAAATGAGGCACTTGTAGGGTCAGCAGACAAGACAGGTCTCTTGAAGGAGGGTGGGTGTGGTGAGGCTTTCTGAGGTTGTGGGCGAGCAGTAGTCTTTGCATTGATGAAGGTTCCTAAATGGAAAAGAGAGCTAGGGTTACCTAACATAAAGATTTGAAAGTAGGATTTGCTATGTAAGTGGTTGCCAAAACTTTTTTAATGCCAAGTCCCATATATTGAATGTGTGAAGTGGTTTGCTGATGGTGCAAAGAGAATTCAGGTAAGTACTTGGCATAATTTGAAATGGTATCACAAAGCTCGGTTGCCATTTTTGATTGGCATTGACATACCTACTTTAGTTTTGGCATTGATGAGGGCCTAGAAAGTGCTCGAGGAGTCTTTAATAGAATGGCAAAAGTGGTTTATGCAAGGATGCAATTCTCTTGAAATCTATTTGGTGGATTTGATCTGTTATGAAGGAGCATCAGCCTATGGCTCGCTTGTCAATATTCAGTGATCTAGGGCCATTCATAAGAAAGGAGTTCACTGATGGGTTGACTTATGAAATTCTAGAGCTCTATTGATTGGAAGCTACTGCAAGGTGTTTATTGTCAATTTAAGCTATATCGGTTTGAAGGTACTCGATGGCTAAGGTGATATAGGTGCTAAGGGTGTTTCAACTAGTTGGACTACTAATGTGATTCCTATGAAAGTGCGAATCATGCTATCCTAGTCACTGAGAAAACATCCTAATACAACACTAATCTAAGGAGGATGCAACCTAAGTGCAAACATGATGAAGAGAGTGCTCATGACATGTACCTCAAGTCAATTAGGTTCCAAGATAGATTAGCTTGGACTCATAAAGAGAATCTTGAGATAGTGCAAAGTGCTTGATTGATATTACTTCAAATGAACCTCCCTTTTATAGGTGAGGGTACTTATATCCATATGCTTGCTCACATGTGGGATATCTCCTCCATGCCATGTGGTAGCTTGCCCTTTACTCATACCTTTGCTCTACTTGTGCTCATGGCACCACAACTCTCAACACCTCCCCTTGGTGCCATGATTCTTTGGCTACTACAAGGTGGTCGAATGTGAGTTACAAGATCAAATCCTCCCTTGGGTGCTTACATAGGTACTCTCAAGTGGTCAGGTTTGATTTACAAAATATAGGCAAGGTTGGCAAGGTTTTGTTTCTCAATACATTCCATTGATGTCACCTTTTGGCTCATGGCTTGATGACGATGCTGTAGTTGACCTACTGGTTCTTTAATTTGCAATCTTCTTCCTTGTGTAGCTTCATGCATGATGCTTTGTTCTTCCATGTGCCTTGATGCTTTATGTGTGGATGCCATGCTTTGTGCTATAGTCATCTCATGCACTTGTGCTTTCGGCTTGCTTATGACAATGATGTGTGCATTCATGCTTTGATTTCTCATTTGTTGCAAAGTTCTTATCATGAGTTTTTTTTGCTTCAATGGCAATGTCTGATTGCTAACAATGATTATGACTTGATAGATGTGTAGTGCTTAAAAAGACAATAATTTTTCTTTTTTGGAGCGGGTGCAAATTCCTCCTGGATTGCAAGTTATGGCTTGTCGAAGTTTTTGTGAAGAAGAGGCTTTTGATGATGTGGCACAGGCTATTCACATGCTACATTCCAAACTGTGCTTCGCAGGGGCTATGTGCTTACGTGGCCCTATGCCATGTGGCAGTCTTTTAACTTTAGCTTAGTTAACCCAAGGAAACAGACTTAACCATGGTCATTTTTATCTAATCATAGAGTTAACCCAAGGTAAATGTTGACCTAAGCTATCTGCCATGTGTCAACTCTGTAAACTAATCCAAGTTTAGCTAACTAGTCTAACCTTATCTGAGTTAACCTCTATCTACCACATGTCATTTTTCTTATGAACCTTGGACTTTGACGAAAACACTCCATGATGGCATTGAAGCGGCGACGCAGTGGAGATCATCTCGCTATTGCACGAGGCAATTGCAAGTATCTTCGGAGTTGTAGACTCGTTGCTGGCAACGAAGGTTCTTGTGGTGTGGTTGCTTAGTTGGTATGTAGATGTTGCGTGGGTTGCTCTGCTCGGTTGGTCGATAGAGCTTGTCCGGCTTGAGTGTGAAGCTATGGTGAAGATGCAATCCCTTAGCTAGCCTAAGGAGAGGGAGTTGTGTCACTTGCAAGGAGCCGATTCTCACTTGGAGTGATAGAGGCGACTGCTGGAGAAGGGCTTGTGTGAGGGAGTCGGGCTTGAGGTTGTAGGCTGGCGCGTTGGAGCTTTTGAGCTCTTTGCTCAGGCCTATTTGTGTGTCATAGCTTGTAGATGGCAGGCAAGCTCGATGGAGGGCTGTTGCAAGGCATTATGGCATAGTCCATTAGACTACCATTTCATGTGAGCAGAGAAGGAGAAATCTCATTGGCTGAGCGGCTGGACCTCAGAAGTATGCTAAAATCATCGACGGGTGCTAAAGCTTGCTTGCTGAAGTCGTTTGTTGGTGGACTTGTAGTCGATGAAGGCATGTAGGCCAATAGTTTTTTTTTAACTTGCTTTGTTTGCAGGAGCTATTGCTTTGCCACCACGAGCCACTGTAGAGGTCATTGGTGAATACCAAAGTTGCCATAGAGACTGGCCTTTGGAGTCAGCTCTTAGAGGCATTGTTCAGAGTGGTTCATTGCAGAGTTGATGACTGAAGTTGTTGCACAGGCCACCTTAGCTCATCACCTTTCTCTCTTTCCTCCCTGTCTCAATCCTCAGCTGACGGGATGAAACCAGCATCCGCATTAATAGGACTAATTCAAGATGGTACAAAGATTCATTCTAGGTTTTTATTGAGTTTGGACTAACATAATGTCTTGTTTTAGGATCCATATCCCTTTTTTTATAGTAACTGCACCTTGCATCACTGAATTTGTGATAGTGTAAGACTAAATCCGTGGCTTCGTAAACTTTAATGGGACACAACTTTGTATGACTCTACGGCATTGAGGGCCCAAAATTTGTACCAAATTAGGTTCACACTAGTTCTGCATGTCCACTTTTCTCAGAAAAAGCCTATGTGGCAAGCACCGGGACACTGCAAGTCCAAGCCATTAGTTTTCCATGGGCATGTTGGGCATCCATGGTAAAAAATGAGACCAAATTTGGCACACCTCTAATTCATGATGGTACAAAGGTCATGCTAGGTATTATTTCAACTAGCACGACACTTATTTAGGTTTCGTATCCTTTTTTAATGACACCTTGCATCACCAATTTTTTGATAGGTTAAGGCTAAATTTAGACTAGGTATTATTAGATTTAGACTAGCACACCACCTTGTTTTGAGTTTCTATCCCTTTCCTAACTACACCTTGTATCACTGAATCTTTGATAGGGTAAGGCTAAATCCATGGCTCCATGTCCCACAATGGGGTAGGAGTATGATTCAAGGTCACTAAGGCCCCAATATTTTTACCAAATCTTGTGCATATTTAACGAATTAAAGTACTAAGAAACACAATAATTTCAACCATCGGGATGGTCAATAACTAATGTATGTTCAACCATGCTAGTTGAGGACAATCACATAACTGGTGATTGAGCTAAAGCAGCCGTGGTTGCATGATGTTCCAACCATCGGGCTGGTTTAGTAAAATAACAATATATTGCGAAAAAAATTGCTATTAATTTCTTCTCAGCCATGCCACCGAGTTGGACAACAACTAATGTCTGTTCAACCACACTAGTTTAGGAAAATCACATAACTAGTGATTGAGCTGAACCATCCTATGGTTGCATGATGTTCCAACCACCGGGCTGGTTTAGGACAATCACATTTAGTCCAAGCCTAGTTTAAGAAATGAAACAAGTAAACTATCCCAAAGCTCAATCACAAACAACCACCGGGCTGGTTTAGGCACCACTGACTTGCGTTGTATCTAGCATGTGTATGATGTGATCCTCAAACACCTTGCATCATGTCCGCTTCTTACAGATGTCCTTTCTATTTGGAGAAATTCTCGTATTTTCATGCCAATATGTCATCACTGTAGCAATGAATTTCGCACTTAGGATGTCTCTCCTTTTCTTGCATTTTAAAAAAAGCCCATAGACTTTTCAGATTAGGATGATCGTGCTGCACTATGTTCAACCGCCGTTGGAGCCACGTTGGTCCATCTAATTGACAACATCTTTGACGAGGACACCAACATAGCTAATGTCACCCTCTTTGCAACTAGTTGATCTAAGTTGTGCACCCCTTTTGCATTCTGTAGGCCCGCTTGGGCATGGGTATTGGTAGGGTTGTTACTCTATGAACTTTAGGGTGCAGGCTAAAGCTTGTGAAGACTCAAGACCAGTAATCACCTGAATGGCCTAATGTTGCTGCCTCAAATGCTCCCACCAATCGTTACACCATAGCTTGTGTTCATTGCTCCTATGGCAATGATTGAATGTGTGCATCTGCAACCACTTCTTGCTACTGCTATGCAAGGAGTCTTCTTTCTTCTCGTTGTTTCTCCCTTCGTAGATGTTGCAAAAGTGTCTTCCGTTGTTGATTCGATACCGTTCCAGTGCTTTCCTCCACCTGCATTCTGTTCCTTGTGCTTGGACCTGGCTTATTAGCTTTCCTATCTTGCAACCTCTGTCTGCTTCTCTTGCAATCCATGGCGAGCTGCATATTGCCATTGATGCCATAGCCACGATCAGTCCAAAATGGACCCAGAGAACCTAGTTGGTGAGGCAAGCAAAGAATAGAAGACAACTTTCTCGAAAGAAGACAATGGTAAACCAAAGTCTGCACAAGGTCACGTTGAGGTGCGTGCAGATTGCAGGGCAGGGGCAGGTTGCAGGTACTTAATCTTCCAAGATTTAATGGGCGAGAGGCGTGAAAAGTTGAAATTTGTGACTCCTTGGCTGACCATAAAGAAGGGGCATCTAGTGTTGGCACTTATTGTGCCAGGCAAGCACAACGTGAAGAACATAGATGTGTATCTAGTCCCTTTGGTAGGACATAGCAAATTTTATGGAATAGCATGCAGGTTTATGACATTTCAAATCCTTTCGGCCAACATCATTTTCAAGTAAAAGGCATTTTGATTTGGACCATGTGTGATTATCCTAGATTGCATGATTGCTCAAGTATAGATATTCTACTCATCCCAATTCACCAAATTCAATTTTTAATTGATTGTATTCTTCTTTCACTTTTTAAGACTATTTTCTTGTGCCTATAATTTTAATAGATCTGCAAGTGTTGAGATACCATGCATGTCTGAATTGTGGAGGTAATTTATGATGTCAGTACTCAAACAATCTTTTAAACATGGTATATGAGAATCACAAGTGGTTTCTTTCTATGGACCACCCATATCGAGTGGGTACATCTTTTGGGGAGGTAGAAATTGCTCTTATTTCTCTAAGAATGGGGTTTGATGATTGGGAGTGACTTTGGGATGATCCAGAATCTGAAACACCACCACCTAGCATAGAATGTTATTTTACACTATTCCTTAATAGAGGCAACATAAAGTCACATATCCATTGGACCCAATGCATATATTCAAAAAGTTTCAATAACTTTGTTGAAACATATGCTCGGGGATAAATATTGCCCAAAAGCATTCGAATTGTCAGTACTCAAGCAATCTTTTGAACATGGTATATGAGAAGCACAAGTGGTTTCTTTCTATGGACCACCCATATCGAGTGGGTACATCTTTTGGGGAGGTAGAACTAGCTCTTATTTCTCTAAGAATGAGGTTTGGAGATTGATAGTGACTTTGGGATGATCTAGAATTCGAAACACCACCATCTAGCATGCAATGTCATTTTACACTCTTCCTTAATAGAGGCAACATAAAGTCACATATCTATTGGACCCAATGCATGTATTCAAAAAGTTTCAATAACTCTAGAAACATATGCTCATGGGTAAATATAGCCCAAAAGCATCATAGGACTTGAAAATAGTCAAAACCAAAAGAGTCTCCTGGCCAAAACAAAACCATTCTGGCAAGGTGCTTTTACCAAAGGAACCATGGGCATTGACAATAACTTTGTGGAAACATATTCTTGGGGAAAAATATATCCCAAAAGCATGAGAGGACTTGAAACTAATCAAAACCAAAAGAGCTTTCTAGCCAAAACAAGACCATCTTGGCAAGCTGATTTTACCAAAGGTACCATGGGTGTTGACAAAAGCAATAGAGACCTAGATGAATATTGTTATCGCAGATATTGAAACCTTAATTGGGTACATGCATAACTTAAAGTGTGCCTTTACTTTGAATGGAAAACTAAGTCTCTATAGGCACATGATTGTCACAAAATTATACATGTAACATTATTTCCACTTGATTTCAAAACATTTTTGGACTCTTTTTTCAATTTTACTAACACATGATTATTACTATAGTATGTACTTCCAATTCCTTTACAAGGATGTATTACTAAAGATGCAAAAAGCTAAAAGAGAGGACAATAGAAAAGCATGGTGAAGGACAAATAGAGGTAGGAAGTATCTCATGGAATTATCAGAGATGCCTACTAAATGCACCTTGATTGGTTAGAAGATGCTCTTAGCCAAAGATGTCATTCAAAGAGGGGATAATGTGATAGAGAGGGAGAAGAAATTTGCATGGGGTTGTCATCTAAAGGTATATAATCATGTTGCTTTTATTTTACATTCATTTATAACATTTATGGATATGCTAAGGAGAATCCATTACCTTTGTGGTACCATTCATTCAATGCAATGTGGGTGTATGGTAATCACTACCCACTAGTAGAGAAAATTGATGTAAGGCACAACACATTTGTTTGAAGGGTCATGGCCAACTTTTTGCAAGACATTAGAGCTTGTAAAAGGGCCCTACAAATCTCATCATATAGCTAAAATGGATTATGTTGGAGCCATACAAGATATTTTGAAAGAGATTTTAGGAAATTCCAAGTAATTATATTTGATGTGAAATGGTCCAAAGTCATCTATAGAGGCATGAGGAGCTCAAGCTACAGCCAAGAAGGATCCAAGTGGGTTTTTTCCATTAACTATACAAAAATTTAAGATGACTTTAGAGACACCCATGATTGTGACCAAGTAAGCATTTTATTATATGGATATGATTTTCCCTTCAACTTCATTAAATCTTCCATGAACATATCATCATAGGTGGCCTTTCAACTCGATCAAGTGGACATATGGTGATGGTTTGTGATTCAAGTTGCACCTAGAAACCAACATGTATTTGAAGATATGGTAGTATAGAATGAAATGGAAGATCAAGACATAAATGGTTTGGAAGCTAGCAATTCCAATACCCCTTCTACAAGAGTTTTAGAACCTAAAGATAATTTGAGTTCTTTAGAGGGTTTTGATACACAGATGTATACACATACATATCTGGAGAGTATTTTACTTTATTTTCATATAAATATATTAATTTCTTACATACCAAGGGTCACTGCCTATTGGGTGAATTCCTTTAGATTCATGCATGAAAGATGTATTGGTGTGTGTACTAAAAGATGTATGAGAAAAAGAATTGAAGTTGTAGTTGTGCTTGTTATAAGCAAGTATGAGAATATATTCCATTGAATGATGAAGATGTCTATTGTCTTTGTTCACTTATTCATTATAATGTTATCTGCAATTTTATAGTTTTGCAAGTGTCTGGATTACATTTCAGTGGCATTGTTTCATGCAATCTATAGTGTTAACATACTCTGTAGGGAGAGTGTTTATTCTTCATAATCAAAACTATGTCATCAGCTTGATGGCAAACCAAATATCAACTATGGTACAGCCCGCTTCAAGTTAAAGGGACTACACAAAAGAATCAGGTCACAGAACTAAAGGATGAGAAAAATTGCATGCAAACAGTAGAAGGATTGGAACCCATAGCCAAAGAGCCCACAAAAGAATCCGATAGGGATGAACATTTCAATAGTACCCACTATAGGCCATCGTATCCAAATTCAACAACACCTCAAGGGGTAGTAGGAATCATCACTCTGACTAGTGCTCAGACAGGCCAAACAGGGGCTTGAGGTGCAAGAGCCATGATTTTAGACGTATTTAGTACAACCTGAGGATCTAGCAAGACCAAGTACAAAACTAAATCCACTTTGAGAGTTCAGCTTTGGACAACCAAACATTGCAATTTCATTCAATTGGAAAAGAAAAGAGATCTGGTGAATTCAACCTGACATCTTTAAATCCAATGAACATTAGGGGAAGTTTGGGCTCAAAAAGGGCCTCATAAGGATGTGATCAGGAAAATGGTTAATTTTCTAATCCTCAAGTTAAAAGTGACCTTGTAAAATGTAATTAATGGGAAGGTTTTACACTCATTAAATAGGCGTGGAATGTATCATGTTCATATGACATGGGATTGTGGTCCTATTGGATCGTAGTCGATCTAAAGGTGCACATTAAGTGCCTTTTTTCCATCCTTTAATCTCATCCCCAGCCAATTGTGTAGGTGAGGTGCCTACTCCTCAACCTTAGATCTACCTCCCCAACTAATGGCTAACAAGCTCCCACGGGCCCTCATTCAACATGCATGCCAAGTGGACATCTCACGCGATGTGCCAAATCTCCTCCCTTGGATCAGGCCCTCAATCAAGGGTGTGCATGTAGCATGAACAATTGCTTTGACCTGAGGAGGACTGGATTCAAAGTTAGTATACTGTCCAGGTCATCCAAAAAGATAGAAAGCATGGTAAATCAAAATGTCAAATTCAAACTTTTCAAGGTGGGTGATTTGGTATTAATGTATAACTCCAGATTGGGAGGATTTCCAAGCAATCTGAAGTTGAGATATCAAAGTTCACATTACATTGTGGAAAATGTGAAACAGATAACATTTTGGATTGTAGATTTGCATAATAACATATTCCCAACACCAATTAATGGATTTTTTAGGAAGCATTTTATAGGATGACAAGAACCAATAGCTCGTTCGAAGGGTGTGGAATCAAAAGTGCTGGTTGGGATCATATGCGAATACAATATGGAGGCGGAAGTAGCCTATATTTAGTTGATTGATAGTCTATATGTGTGGGTCACATCAAAGAGATGGTTTAAACTGCAGACATTGGATTCCAATATTCATTTTAGCAGCATCCTTGTGTGTGGGAGGCCAAGTCCATCGATTCAAAACTCAGCATGCCATGACTCTTATGCACAAGTCGAGCATTGCTAGTAGATACCGTGAGTGCGACTTCACAAGCATAGGTAAACTCTGGCTATCAAATGCTATCTTACAGTATGGGCAAACAAAAATTGTCTTTCAATCCATCTTGGACCCTTTGAGCAAAAGATTAGAGGCTGGAAGAGCTAGAAGATGAAGTAAGGGAGTCCAAGCTCAAATGGGATAAATGAGTAAGTCAGTATGTCGTTGCTAAATCATTGCCCATTGTTGATTTCAAGTTTTATCTCGATGATTACATTATAAAAAATTGCATAAGTTAAGTCGAAAGAAATTTCTCTACTTAAGTTTCTTGAATGAGTTTTATTCCTTGCAAATTACGACGACATGTTAGAGGCAAATTATCCTGGGGGCACCAACTATGTTCCTACCCTTGACCAAAATCTAGGATATGGGGGGACAAGGTCCATATATAATATGCATGGATTTCCTTAAAAAACTTCAAATATGCAAGGGAAAAATATGAGATTTTCATGCCCCCCCTCCCACAAAATATAAAGTATATACCTTGAAAAATATGCAAGATTTTAAGATTTGTACATATTTTTCATAATATGTGAGGCCCAAGGGGGGGTCTTTTGGATGAGGGGGGGTAAAACAAAAAATAGACTAAAATACGAAAACCCATCTCCTTTCAAGTTAATGTAACTCTTTCATGTGTTACCCAAATTTCAAGGTGTAAAGACAGATTTGAAGCTCTTTTAGTGTCGAACACAACCATGTTAATTTGAATGATTTCTAGTCATGGCATATTGTTAAATTCATCTGATATTGAAGATTTTGATAGGTTTTCTTACTAAAGGGAGTTGGCACCCCAGGCAAATTATTCTCTTTTTTTTTGTAAAAATGGTCATCAATATAATTGGGCCGGGATTATTCATGCTAGAATTATGGGTGAAGTTTTGGGTAAGGAAAAACAAAGCAGCACCATGTAGTCCAAGCTAAGACAAATGCTTGCTAGTTTGTTTGAGTATCCCACCATGGTAACACAATCTAGGAGGCTCATTGCAGCAACAGGGGATCTAAAGAAGATTGGATACACAGATCAAGATTTAGAGTAGTCTTACAAAAGGGTGAAAGTTGTAGAGGACATTCTACCATACCACCTCGCCCTACTTCTAGAAGCAAAAAATTTATGAAATTGAGACTTAAACAAGGAGCCAGGGGGGAAGCACTATGTAAAAATCTCATATAGCATGTGCAATCAAGGGGTCTTAACAAAACCCCTACTCATAGATTTTTATAACCTATATACACCCCTTCTGTGAATATTGAGGTGATTAAAGCATCCCTTATGTATTCACTCTATGTTCCAACATAGTCTTGGATTGAGTCTTGGATGGAGAAGACATTGCCTCATGAAGAGAGCTTATTTGAATAACATTAGAATTTACTGAGCTAGACAGCAGGGTGGGTTTAGGTCCAAGAATTTTTTCAAATTTCCTATCCATCGAGTGTACCAGTGATATTCGGATGTATAGACATACATCTCTGAATAGTATTATAATTTATTTCCATATAGTTGCTTACTGATACCAAGGGTCACCACCTATCAGGTGCATCCCTTTAGGTACACACATGAAGATGTATTGGCATGTGTGTTGAAAGATGTATGAGAAAGAGAATTGTAGTTGTAGTTGTGGTTGCTATAAGAAAGTATGAGAATATATTCTATTGAATGATGAAGATGTCTATTGTCTTTGTTCACATATTCATTACTCTATTCTTTACAATTCCGTAGTTTTGCAAGTTTTTGGATTACATGTCAATGGCATTATTTCATGCAATCTGTAGTGTTAACATGATATTATTGATTCGGTACTACATTGCAAGATGCCCATGATTTGTTCATCAATAGTTTCTTTATTTTTTGAGTGATGAGAGTTGCAAAAGTTTTTGTATGGAACACTTTAGCGGGTTCCATATGAATGCCAAAATAGGTTTCATAGACATTGATTTTGGAGACCTCAATCTACATGCTAAGGATGTGTGAGACTTGGCCACAGATGATCGAGAGGATGAGCATCAACCTCATAATAAAGATTCCATCGGGGCTTCAATTGATTAAAGGACAAAGGACAACATTGATTTAATATATTTTTGGTTGTGAAAACATTTGAATTTGATTTCATCATTGCAAGGTTTAGGGTGAGACCCAACACTACCCAAATTTAGCAATGCTTTATTAATTATATCAATGCTTATTTTTATGCTGTGTTTTCTTCAAAGGCTTTAGTGATGCTAATATCAATGTCAATATTGATGCTTTGTTCCAAAATTTGTGATAATATGATGCTTATAATATCAACAAAAATTCAGATGTTATTTCATTTCAGCATGAATCTCAATGGATGCCATTTTCATTAAAGAATTACAAATCACTCTACACCAACTATATCAAACTAGCTCAAACTTGAAAATAAATGATGGTATTGCAATGATGGAACATTTGAGAAATATAAAGTTATTACATGATAAAATGATGGGAAATGGATTTGAAATGGAGGACTTGACTCTGTGGACATGAACTAGTTGCCTCAATTTGCATAATAATCATTACTCGGCATTCAAAAGCTGAAGCTTGTTGGTCTAATGTTATGATCAATGAAAAGGATTTCTAGTTGTCTAGCTATGTCTAAGTTTAGACAAAACAAGTGGAATTAATGCCAACAATGGTCTCAATTCAATGAGCTTGATGAAGCAATGGGCACCTTCAGCAATAGTTTCATCAAACTCAAGTCTCAAGCATGCTTAGGGAGCATGCTCATGTAGCACCTTCATTGTTTGGGTTCCCCGCTAAGTCATGAACCTTGCCTCCATTGTTCTTTTGCACCTACGTCACAAATTCAATTAAGTACTAGTCCTAGATGGCTTAGGTAACCATCTAAGACTTTTGGCTTATTAGAGCCACTCCCTCCCCCCTAGTAGCCTCATCTTTTGATCCCACATGGAATTATAATAATGTAGCTTTTGTAGAGGATTGTTCAATTTTTTTGTCTCCCTTACCTCTCAAATCTCCTCTCCTTTTCTATTTCTACACACCTTTCTCTTTTCATGCTTCTTTCCTCTTCTCTATCATGTAAGAAGTTGGAGAAAGAGGGATGAAAGAGATGGCTCAATTAACATTTGGCAATCCTGCTAGGGATGCATAAGTAGATGCCTTGCTTTGAATGGGAGAGAGAGTGTTTAGGCTATGAGCTTCCATGCTACATGAACTTCCCTCCCTTGACATCAATTTCCCTTTTGGAGATAAATAGGCTGACACAAGTTCTATCATTTATTTTTTATTTTTTTTATTTTTATAAAATGTGGGTTTATATTAACAAATCAACAAAAAAGAGCCAGTCGTTTTTACATCAAAAGCTATCTCTGCCTTATATTCGAGGTAAGTAGTACTACGACAGGAAACAGGGGATTTCCATTTTGAAAAGAAGTTGTGCTAAGCTGGGCCAGGCGTTAGCTACATTAGTTCGTCTCTTCCTTCAAGACGACATGAGTAACAACTTTGACAACAACAATACCTTGAATATGCATGTAGGGGTATGAGTGTTTATGCTTATGAGCCTTTCCCAAGATTTTTGTGTGGGGTTGCTGCAAGGCCTAGAGGAACTATTCTCTTGACATATTCTCATTACACACTTTAGCAGAGGCGCTCGTAGGGTCAGCACATGAGACAGGTCTCTTGAAGAGGGGTGGGCATGGTGAGGCTCTCTGTAGCTCTGTGGGGTAGAAAACTTTTGAGCTTGAGTGGGTGGCACACTTCTTGCCACGGTGCTCTCGTCAGAGGAATGAGAAGGAGTCAGTAGTATAGCTGTAGTAGTGGAATAGATGAGATATCGAGCTCCACTCGTGATATGCCAGGGTGAGCGTTGTGCATTTATGTCACCAACTTGCTAGCTGTAGATGCGGTTAGTACACCACCCATGAATAATAGCTAGATGACAGCTATCTTTATGTACTCTAGTTAGTGGCTCAGTTAGTATGCCACTAAAGGGGGTAAGAGGAGAAAGAGGAGGAGAAAAAGAGGGGAAAAGAGAGGAGAAAAGAGAAACAAGTTGAATGACTCCCCTAATGATTATAGAGAGATATTGTGAAATTTATTATGTGGAAATGATAGTGACCAAAAGTAAACTTTAGATTCTTGAATGACATTTTAAAGTAAACTTTCCATTTGGGAAGGATTTTTAGGATTAGTCCAAATGTAGAAATATGAGTCCAAAATTAATGAAAAAAGTGTTGTAAGTGCATGGATGCTGAAGCCATCTCTGAAGAGACAATGATAGCACCCTCAAAATCTCATGGTACACAGGGCATCTAATACTCCAAGTAACATTTTGGGAAGGTTCTACTCTTAGGTATTGCTTATATTTAGAGCTAGATTGATTTTTTAATTCAATTAATAACTTTGGCTCATGAATAATATAAGTTAGAGGGGATATTATAATTGAATATGTATTTAAAAACTTTGCTTTTATAATTTTTATCAATTATATAACATTTTTTAAAGATCTTCAAATGTACCAAAAATTTGGATGTAATAAACACAATGCATCATTTTTAAATTTAAATTATGTGGAAATCAAGCATGCAAAGATTCAGTAAGAAGACAGGATAGGACAAGGGTGGGAAAAAAATGTTCAATTTTATTTATTAAAAGAAGTGGAAAGCTTTTGAAGGTTTAAAGTTAACATATCCATCAAGACCCGATGAAAGATATCCATATCATATCCTAATGTTTGGCATCCAAAAGTAAAAGTATTTGAGCATCTAAAAAAAGCAACACCTGTAGATCAATTGTACCATAAGCATAGAACATGTCCAGGCATATCCATGCTATTGAATTGAGGTACAATGAGATTATTAGGGGCTCCGAGTTACTAGGCCAGTGTCTTCAATGCAGACAGATGGGTCACCTCGCTAGAGATTGCCCCCATGGCCTCCCTCGTGCACCTCCCCCCCCCTTACCCACAGAGTAGGCAGAGTCAGCAGGCCCAAGTTCAACGCCCTCTCAGGCAGGAGCAACAGGAGTCCCTGACCCCATGGGTTACCCCCTTGGAAGGGAATTGGACACAGGTTAAAAAGAAAAAAAAAATCAAGCAAGAAGGCCCTCAAATGCCAGAGACAGAGGGCCAACTGGAGAGAGAGGGATAGGGTTGACCGAGAGGCGTCGAAAGAGAAACAATAGGAGCCTTTTCCCCTAGTAGCAGAGGCCACTATCCATCCAGCCGATCCTCCAACTTTGGAAGTTCAGCCTCCGCACCCACCCTTGTAGCAGTAGAGAGCCCTAGGTGCTCCAGATGTGGTGATGGCGAAAGCTGCAGATGCTAGCCCGACGAGGGCTGTGGAGGAGCCGATCCAGAGTGCCAGTGAGCCTGATCAGCAGGGGGGACCTGTGGTTGCCCTTTTTCCTCCTCCTCTTCCCCATCAGACTCCTCCCCCTCCTGTTTACTTCCCCCTCCCTCTCCAAGGTTCCCTTGGTCCCCTGCCTCCCCCTCAGCCCCCCCTTCTATGGTCGCTCTCACCACCTGCCCCTCGCTCTCCGTCCCCCGCGTCCCTACCTCTCACTCTCTCGTCGCCCCCCTCTCTGCTTCAGTAGCAGCTTCTTCCGCTTCGACACCCCTGCCATTAGGAAAGGGAACAACGATGCCCCTTTCTGCTTCCTCATTGCAACAGCAAGTCTGCTCAGAGAGGGATCCTGAGGGATGAGGCTCTCGTCTTCCTGGCCAGCAGCTCCCAACTTCCAGCTTGGGCATCCCTTACTATGGGACTTCTAGAGGTTAGGATCCTGGAACTATTTGGAGATCTCGAACTCATATCCTCTACCATTGGAGGTCACGCTCATGGTCCTTCAGTCCCGAAAGGGGGGTTTGATCAATGCAGTGGGATCTCAGACACACCTTGTTTGGAGATTTTTGTTTGCCTCCACAGGGTTGGAGAAGTGGTTCTCGGAGGTGTTTGATGCTATTTTGGGTAATGAGATTATGCTTGTGATGGACGAGTGGATGGGATCACAGGGACTAGATCTTTGGTATGCCCATGGTGCGGAGGTGAACTTTAGAACTCTACGATCTTGGTTTGGACTCATTCAACTCATTGAAATGACTGGTTTGGCTTTGCGGTGGCAATGTTTTCCTTCATTTTAATTGTGGGATCGTCTACTATTATTTTAGCTTTGGAGTTTTGACTTTAGCCTCCCCCTTTTCTCGGGTACTCATGCTGAGTCCCTGCCTACGCAAACCCACTAGGTCTGCCTCTGGCATCCTCATAGTTCAGGGCTACTGCAATAGATTCATCTAATGTAGTCACATATTTAGCCCGAACTTCCATTTTAATCTTGTCGTTCAGTCCATAGATATAGTCTTTCAATTGAACCGACGTAGGGAGAGGATCTATTATTTTGTTAACACATTCCCTGAACTTGTCAGTGTACTCTGCCACCGACAAATTCCTCTGGCGAAGGTTTCTGTAAGCATCCCAAGCTCGAGACTCTTCGTCAGGTGGAAGAAAGTGTTTCTTAAATTCATCCTTAAACCCTTCCCAGGTGGTAGGGGCAATCTGATCTTTCTGTTGTTTTATCCACCACCTATCCACTGCCTCGATGAACAGGTGAGTGGTCTCGCAGATTTTCTTTAGATCAGATCTGATTTCACAAATGGCGAAGGCTTCTTCCCACTTGTGTAGCCAAACCTCGATCACATCCAGAACTGCGCTCGGTCATCCGACCAGCGTACTTTTCCGGTCTATAATTGGCAATATTAGGTATCTTGACCTTCGCACATTCCAACGAGTGTATACTGGGCTCTGGCTCTGCTGGAGCTTTGCCCTTTTCATTTCTATATGGTCTAACCGACAAGGCTTGCACCATCTCTCTAATTTCATTTTGACCAGCATTCACTTGAAGCTGTTGGTTCATGATCTGTTGTAAGGCATCTTCTAGTACAGAAATCCTACCCACCAGAGTAGGTGTTGTGTGATGGGACACTTGTTGCTTAGATCGCGCTCTAGATTCACCAAGATTCACCCTGGAATCTTGTCCCTCTGCCTCCATTCTTTCAAAAGGGAAAATAGATTTTTTTTTTTCCCTCGTACGCCAAAGCTCCAAAGGTATATCACACTTCAAATTCCCCTTTGCTGTACAGGAATAATAGACTGCAATGAGGTGGTGTATTTTGGCACCATTGGGATTTATTAAGTAAATAAAGACTCATATCTAATTGAACCTACATAATCTTTAAAAGTAGTACATTTTCAAAGACCATATTGTTAGATATCAATGCTCCACTCTCGTGTAACTACGCAGGGAACCAGATAACTCTACTTGTAAGCCCGCCATATGAGGAGAAGGCATTTGAGTAGCTTGGTTATCTAGTAGGTCTTGGTTTGGACATCAAATGGGGGCCATGTGTGGCCTGATGGCTGGACGGCTTCAGATAGAGTTGGCACACCACCAACTAGGCTACATGCAAGTGCGGGAAGGCATCCCATGACTGACTGCATTGAGGGTAGATGGAGCATTTCCCGGGGCAGCCCACTCATGCATTGTGGGGCCCGTTTGGAGCCTCAGATGATCCCGGATGGCTGTGGGCCAAACGACAACCATAGGTATGTTGCTCTATTTTGTGCCACGGTTCTATCGTGTGGTTGGTGGCCTATTTTGGGACTGTTTTGGGTAGACTGGGTTGGTCACCCAATTGGGTCTAACTGACTACTAGTGGTTGCTATATAAGAGCAAGCCCGTGAAGCCCATTTCATCACTGGCTATAGCAACCCTGATTCCTTAGCATCCAGCCTCCATCCTCTACTGTTTCTTGTTAGAGTTAGCTCAAATGTCCACCTCTCATGTAACCCACCAATATTCTGTGTACCCAATGTTGTAAGGCCCCCATATGAGGAGAAGCCATGATGGGTATCAGATATTGGGAGGGATCCCCAGTTTAGACACTGGAAGGGGTCTTAGAGTAGACCAGATGGTTATGAGACGGCTTAGGAGCCAAGAGTAGATACCCGTCTGCACAAAGGGGGGGTTCGGGGGGGCGATAGCCCCCCTCGATAGCAGGGGGTCCGGGGGGCGCAGGCCCCCGGTGGGGGTCTGGGGGCAAAGCCCCCAGCGGCAGGGTCCGGGCGCGATCCTTCATCTGCCCGACGGCATGTTTTCTGAAGGGTCGGTTGGTCTTCCAGGCCGACTGTCTATTAGGCCGACTGCCTATTACAAGGCCGACCGTCAACCACTTACACTATATAAGTGGCCACCCCCTATCATCAGATCACCAGTTCTTCACGCTCATAGTCCTCCGTCCAGCATCTGTCTAGATCACCATCGAAGCTCTGTCTGTAGAGCGCACGGGTGGACAGCCAACCATCAGTTGTATCAGCAGTTTGGTATATTAGAATTTTTGTATTCTCTCCAGCTTTCCATCGTGTACTTGCGTTTTGTTGTTATCTTCCGCTGCGTACTATTTTCTTACATGGTATCAGAGCTCAGGCTATCTGAGTAACGACTTTATTGCAAGTTCAACGAGCTTTGTTAGCAAAGGCTACTAGGAGTGATGGCTGCACCAACCCCGTTGCGAATTCGTCCACCTGCCTTCAATGAAGGCAAGCTCGATGGGACGAATTATACTTTGTGGAAATTCAAGATCAGCGCGATCTTGGATTCATATGAGCTTCTGGATACTGTTCTGGGATTGGATCCAGAACCGGTTGGATCACCGAATCCAAACAACCCCAACGTCATAACGCCACCGAATGCAGATCTTCTTCGCGCATGGAAACGAAGGAATGCAGATGCACTCTGCGCTCTTGTTACCAGTTCAAGTGATTCTGTTTTGACTCTGATTCAGCACACAGACAAGGCAAGTGAGGCTTGGAACATACTGAAAGGTCAGTATGAAACGCGGAATCAGACCAGAATTCAAAATCTGGAGAATATGCTTGCTGCAGAGAGGTGCTCTGATGGAGAATCAGCTGAGACATTCATCACACAGATCAAGAATCTACGTGATCAGATGGCGGCGGTTGGGATTACAAAGACCAGCGAAGAGTTGGCCAGAAGGTGCATTCGGATCCTTCCACAAAAGTACGATGCGTTGGTCACGACACTCAACACGCAGGTAAGAAATCCACCCCTCACTTTTGAAGAGTTCAGCGCGATGCTTCTAGAGGAGGAGATGCGAATGAAGACCCGCGATGGCGGAAGTGATGCAGCATTCTCAACCACATCCAAAGGGAAGGGTGGAGAGAAGAAGAATGGTAAGAAGAAGAAGTTTTCAGGTAAGTGCCACTACTGCAACAAAAGCGGTCACATGATCAAGGATTGCAGAAAGAAGCAGCAGGACGAAAAGAATGGCACTACACAGTCTTCTTCGAAAGGCAAGGAATCTGCCAACACAGTTGAAACTGAGTTGGAGCTATGGGTTGCAATTGAAGAAATATGCTCCTCAACAGAAGTTTCAACAACGAATGATTCGTGGCTCCTTGATAGTGGAGCGTCCCGTCACATGACCAGAAAGAAGGACTGGTATAGCTCTTTCAAGCCTCTACAAGAGCCCATGAACGTGACGGTCGGTAATAATGCAAAATGCCCTGTGGAAGGTACAGGTACTATCTCTCTTTCCATTCAAGAGGGTGAAACTAAAGAGCTTTCTGATGTATTACTAGTTCCTCAGCTAAAGAAGAACTTGCTTTCGGTTGCTGCGATAACTGATCGCAACTTGGAGGTACGTTTCAAGAGGACCGGAGCAGAAATCCTTAATGCAGCGGGCAAGGTGGTCGGCAAGGCAGTAAGGAAGAACAATCTCTACGAGCTGACGGCACTAACAGTCTCTTCAGGAGTGGGCATCAGTAAGGTATGGCATGAAAGATTTGGTCATCTTAGTTATCCTATTCTTTTGGAAATGCAGAAAACAGGGATGGTTGCACACTTGCCTGCACTCTTAAAGGTGCAGGAACCTTGTGAAGCTTGTATGATGGGCAAGCAACAAAGGAAGGCTTTTCCACATGAGAGCGGCTATCGGGCAAAGGCTCCTCTAGAATTGGTTCATGCTGATCTCAGTGGGAAAGCTCCGACTCAAGCTTTGGGGGGATGTAACTACTATATGCTTATCGTCGACGACTACAGTAGATACATGTGGGTGTATTTTTTACGAGATAAGGCTGAAGCTCTTGGAAAATTCAAACAGTGGCAAAAGATGGTGGAAAACGAAAGCGGGCTGAAGGTAAAGAAGCTTCGCACGGATCGAGGAGGAGAGTTCCTGTCAAAAGAGTTCGACACATACTTGCACGAGAATGGCATTAAGCGCCAACTCACGACTGCACATACTCCGCAACAAAATGGTGTTGTAGAGCGTCGCAATCGTACTACCATGGAGATGGCACGATGCATGGCACTAGGTAAAGGATTGCCTAAGTCTTTTTGGGCTGAGGCAGTCAATATAGCAGTCTACATCCTCAATCGAAGCTTCACAAAGGCCTTGACGGGCAAAACACCTTTGGAGGCTTATTCAGGTAAAAAGCCTTCCGCTTCTCATTTCAGAACATTTGGATGTGAGTGTTTTGTTCATGTTCCAGATAGCACCAGAAAGAAATTAGATCCAAAGAGCAGAAAGTGTATCTTCATGGGCTATAGCCAGGAGTCAAAGGCGTACCGGCTATATGATCCAGAGGCAAAGAAGATCGTGGTCAGTCGTGATGTGGTGTTTTGGGAACAGCCACATACAGTGGAGGAGGAGGTATGCCCTTCCACTTTATCATCAGCCGTAAAAGTAACTCACCTTGTGCCCGTATCTAAAGCAGAGTTGCAGAATGAGGAGGAGTACTTCGAGGAACAGACTCCACCAACACCACAACATGCCTTGGCTCCACAAGGTAAGCCACTTCCAAAGTGGGCAAGGCAGCTCTTTGATGAGAAGAATCCGGTTCCAGACTTGGCGGAGTCATCTGCAGATGGACTTCGATGATCAAAGAGGATAGAGGAGCAGAAAAGGGCTTCTGAACACATAGTCAATATGGCCTTGATGGCTGAGATTATGAAAGTTCAAGAGCCTACGAATTTGGATGAGGCAATGGCGGATCCAAATTGGAAAGCTGCCATGCAAGAGGAGTATGACAGCATCATGAAGAATCAGACTTGGGACTTGGTTGATCGTCCAGAAAAAAGGAAGATCATTGGTACCAAATGGGTATGGAAGGCCAAGTACAAATCTGATGGATCTTTGGAAAAGTACAAGGCTAGGCTTGTTGCACAAGGATACTCTCAAGTTGAAGGCTTTGATTTTGAGGATTCCTTTGCTCCTACAGCAAGGATGACAACTATTCGGGTGGTACTTGCCTTGGCTGCTCATAAGCAGTGGCCGGTGTTTCAAATGGACGTGAAATCTGCGTTCTTGAATGGACATCTCAAGGAGGAGGTATATGTGTTCCAGCCACCAGGATTTGAGGTGCCCAATTCAGAGAACAAGGTTTGCAAACTAAAGAAGGCATTGTACGGACTGAAACAGGCCCCAAGGGCATGGTACCAACGGATTGATAGCTTTCTCATATCTATTGGTTTCTCAAAAAGTGCTTCTGATGCTAACCTGTATGTTTGTAAGCAGGATGGCAAGTATGTGGTAATAGTCCTTTACGTGGATGACTTGATCATCACAGGAGATCATGAGAAGATGCTGCAAAAGTTGAGGGAGTCGTTGAGTTCCGAGTTTGAGATGACAGATTTGGGGCTCATGCACTTTTGCCTCGGCATTGAGGTTTGGCAAAAACCTGGCAGGATTTTCATCTCTCAGCAGAGATATGCTCGCGAGATCTTGAAGGCATTCGGTATGACCGAGTGTAAGGACGTGGTCTCTCCCATGGAGGTGAATGGTAAGCTCTCAGTGGAGGATGCATCACCACTTGTCGACATGAAGGAGTATAGGAAACTTGTGGGGAGTCTCATTTTTCTGTGCAACACTAGACCTGATATCAGCTTTGCAGTTGGTGTACTTAGTAGGTTCTCAAATCAACCTCGAGAGAACCATTGGAAAGCAGGGATGCGTGTGCTAAAGTACGTGAAAGGTACACTGGAGTATGGCATTACCTACAGAGCAGGGAAGACCTTGGCGGGTTACTGTGACTCAGATTGGGCGGGAGATTGTGATTCTAGAAAGTCAGTTTCTGGATATTGTTTCTCACTTGGTTCAGGAGTGTTCTCTTGGATTAGCAAGAAGCAACCAACAGTGGCACTATCTTCGACAGAAGCTGAGTACAAGGCAGCATGCATTGCTGCTTGTGAAGCAGTTTGGCTAAGGAGGATCCTGCAAGACATAGGAGTTCCAATCGAAGATGCGACGGTTCTAAAATGCGACAATCAGAGTTGCATGGCCATTGCAAAGAATCCTGTGTTCCATGCTCGTACAAAGCACATAGAGATCCAGTATCACTACGTACGAGAGCTCATCGAGGATGGAGTCATAGAGCTGGAGTATTGTCCCACAGAGGAAAATTGCGCAGACATCTTCACGAAGGCTCTTGGGAGTGATTTATTGTTGCGGCATCTACATCGACTCGGCATTGGTCCGAACACGTAGTTCATCTTCGGGTGAACATTGAGGGGGGGTGTTAGAGTTAGCTCAAATGTCCACCTCTCATGTAACCCACCAATATTCTGTGTACCCAATGTTGTAAGGCCCCCATATGAGGAGAAGCCATGATGGGTATCAGATATTGGGAGGGATCCCCAGTTTAGACACTGGAAGGGGTCTTAGAGTAGACCAGATGGTTATGAGACGGCTTAGGAGCCAAGAGTAGATACCCGTCTGCACAAAGGGGGGGTTCGGGGGGGCGATAGCCCCCCCCGATAGCAGGGGGTCTGGGGGCAAAGCCCCCAGCGGCAGGGTCCGGGCGCGATCCTTCATCTGCCCGACGGCATGTTTTCTGAAGGGTCGGTTGGTCTTCCAGGCCGACTGTCTATTAGGCCGACTGCCTATTACAAGGCCGACCGTCAACCACTTACACTATATAAGTGGCCACCCCCTATCATCAGATCACCAGTTCTTCACGCTCATAGTCCTCCGTCCAGCATCTGTCTAGATCACCATCGAAGCTCTGTCTGTAGAGCGCACGGGTGGACAGCCAACCATCAGTTGTATCAGCAGTTTGGTATATCAGAATTTTTGTATTCTCTCCAGCTTTCCATCGTGTACTTGCGTTTTGTTGTTATCTTCCGCTGCGTACTATTTTCTTACATTTCTAGCATGCCATCGAAGCTTCTCTCATAGGAGAGCACGGCTGGGAGGCAGCGCCATCTATTGTATCAGTTCTACAGTAATCAAATTTTTGATTCTCCGTACTATCTGTTTTTCTCTCTTGAATACGAGATCCTGTTATCTATTGAGCACAGGTGTTGTATTGTTTTCTTACATGGCATCAGAGCCTAGACTCTAGCAAGAAGATTTAGTAGTGTGTTTCTGTTTGCGAGCAGATTGTGAGAGATGGCCCAGCCCGTAAGACTGCGAATCCCACCGTTCGGCGAAAGCGAAAAAGTTGGATGGCACTAACTATCCACTCTGGAAGTTCAAAATGAAGACCACCATCCTAAGTGCATACAAGCTTTGGGATACTACTACTGGGGTGGACCTGAAGCCGGTTTCGAGACCGAATCCAGCCAATGCAGCACAATAGATAGTACCAACTGTGGATGAGATTCTTGCATGGACAAGAAGAAATGCAGATGCGCTAATTTCTATTGTTTGCAATGTAAGTGATTCTGTCATGGCATTAATTCAACATGTTACTACAACGGAGGAGGCATGGACGGTCTTGAAAAATTAGAATGAGACCACGAATAACACGCAGATTCAAAATCTGGAGACTCAACTTGCGAACGAGAAACTATCTGAGTTTGAAACGGCAGAGAAGTTCATCACCAGGGTGAAGAATCTGCATGATCAAATGAGTGCGATTGGCATCACCATTACCAGCGAGAATCTAGCACGAAGGTGCATACGGATTCTCCCACCAAAGTACGACGGTCTTGTTATGGCGCTGAATGCGCAGAACAAAAATCCATCCCTCAACTTTGAGGATTTCAAGGCAATGCTTCTGGAGGAGGAGATGTGTTAAAAGACGAGGACTGGAGAAGATTCGTCTTTCTCAACTAGATCAAAGAAAGGTAAGGGTAAGGACTCTGGTAACCCATCTTCTTTTGATGATAAAAAGAGAAAGAAGAAGATTAAGCCCTTCTATTGCAACAAGGTAGGGCACAAGCAGAATGAGTGCCGGAAGAAGATTGCAGATGAGAAGAACAGAGTAAAGAAAGAGTCGAGCAACAGTGCACAGGTAGTACCAATAGAGCTACTCGTAGCAATTGAGGAGATTTGCACGGAGGCAGTTCATGTACCTGCAAATGAACCTTGGATTATTGACAATGGTGCATCATGCCACATGACCAGTCAGAAGGATTGGTATACCTCTCTACAGCCGATAGGGAATGACATCCTGGTAGCAGTAAGCAATGATGCAAAATGTCCAGCAAAAGGAAAAGGTATGATTGCTCTCAAGTCAGATGGAATTCTAAAACAGTTGTCCGATGTTCTTTATGTGCCAGATATCAAGAGGAACTTGTTGTCCATTTCTGCGATCATGGATCGGGACCTCAAAGTTCAATTCGATAAGAATGGCGCACAGATTTTGGATCTTCAAGGGAAGGTCGTTGGTAAAGGTACACGGCGCAGCAACATCTACGAACTCTCAGCTTTCAGTTCTCGAGCCGATGTGAAGAACACTAAGCTATGGCATGAGAGGTTTGGTCATCTAAACCTTAGTTCTTTAAGTAGATGCATAAAAGTGGAATGATTGTAGACCTACCAGAAATTACAGATCTGCCCGATGTATGTGAAGCTTGCATGATGGGCAAGCAGCATCGGTAGCCCTTTCCTAAAGAGGCCAGTAGGGCAAAGGCTCCTCTAGATCTCGTTCACACGGACCACTGCGGAAAGATGGAGACGGAGGCTTTGGGTGGTTCCTACTACTTCATGACGCTGATCGACGACTACAGTAGAAGGATATGGATATACTTCTTGAAGACTAAAGATGAGGCTTTTAGTAAGTTCAAAGAATGGCATGTAATGGTCGAGAAAGAAACGGGGAGGAAGGTGAAGAAGTTAAGATCAGACAGAGGTGGAGAGTCCACATCAAGTGAATTCAAAAGTTACTACAAAAGTCACGGGATCAAGAGGCAGAAACCCTCACCACATACATCACAGCAAAATGGAGTAGCAGAATGCAAGATGCACGTCATCTACGAAATGGGTAGGAGTATGATGAAAGGGAAAGATTTGCCAAAGACTTTCTGGGATGAAGCATGTAACACGGCAGTTTACATTCTGAATCGTGGCTACACGAAGGCTGTGAATGAGATGACTCCACTGCAGGCCTTTTCTGGTAAGAAACCTTCAGCTACACATTTCAGAGTTTTTGGATGTGACTGTTTTGTGCTTGTCCCTGATGCTAACAGGACCAAATGGGAAGTGAAGAACCAAAAGTGTATTTTCTTGGGCTAAAGTGAAGAGGCGAAGGGTTACCGTCTCTATAATCCTATTACCAAGAAGGTAATAGTAAGTCATGATGTGGTCTTCTCAGAAGAGCCGCATCAATTGGAGGAGGATGCCCCCTTCCCAGACAACCATTCCCAGACAACCAGGACTAGGATATCCATCCAATACAACCACCAACAGCAGACCGAACTCCCCCAATGGTGCTTGGGAGGATTCAAGATAAAGAAGAGGAAGAAGAGCCTGTGGAACCACAATGGCAACAGCCATTCCCGAAGTGGGTAAAGCAACTTTTGGATGGCAGAGAACCTCCAGCCATTGACCATCCGAATGCCGCCAGTCCAAGAGATTAGAGGAGCAAAGAAGGGCACAGGAATACTTGGTCAACTACGCTTTGATGGCAGAGGTAATCCGTTTTGAAGAACCCAAGTGTCTTGAAGAGGCACAGGGTGATGATAGGTGGTTGGAGGCTATGCAGTCGGAGTATGGCTCCATAATGAAGAACAACACTTAGGACCTTGTGGATCGACCACCAAAATGCAAGGTAATCGGCCCCAAGTGGGTGTACAAGACCAAGTACAAGTCCGATGACATGTTGGATAAGTACAAGGCTCGGCTCATGGCAAAAGGATTCGCACAGGTACATGGTTTTGATTATCAAGATACTTTTGCTCCCACAGCTTGACTAACCACAATTCGCAGTGTTTTGGCTTTAGCAATCGAGGGAAGTTGACTCGTGTTTCAGATGGATGTAAAATCCGCCTTTCTAAATGGAGATCTCAAGGAGGAGGTATACGTGGAACAACAACCAGGTTTTGTGATCCCCGGTTCAGAAGGTAAAGTCTATAAACTGAAGAAGGCACTTTACGGGCTAAAACATGCCCCACGAGCATGGTACCAACAGATTGATGCCTACTTTCTGCAAAACGAGTTTAGGAGGAGCCCATTTGATGCAAATTTGTATATCTTTAGAGAAGGAGGCAGGTGTATGATCATGGTCCTTTATGTGGACGACCTTGTCATAACAGGGAACCATGAAGAGAAGATCTCAAAGACAAAGTATTTGCTAAGAAGAGAGTTTGAAATGACAGACCTCGGACTGATGCATTTCTATTTGGGGATTGAAGTTTGGCAAGAGCCCAAACAGATCATCTCACATGGGAAGTATGCTGGAGAGATACTGAAGGCATTTGGCATGGCTGAGTGCAAGATAGGTTGGAACCTCTATGGAGGTTGATGTGAAGCTCTCAAACGAGGATTCATCACCATTGGTGGACGAAGCAAAGTACAGAAGGCTTGTGGGAAGTTTGATTTACTTGTGCAACACACGGTCGGACATCAGTTTTGCGACTGGTGTACTAAGCAGGTTTTCCAATAAGCCCCGGGAGAACCATTGGAGGGCAGGGATGTGGGTGCTGAAATACATCAAAGGCACACTTGATTATGGCATCACCTATGCCAAGGGCAACATCTTGACTGGATTATGTGACTCGGATTGGGCAAGAGACGTGGACAGCAGGAGATTAGTGAGAGGTTACTATTTCTCACTTGGATCTGGAGCTGTGTCATGGGTCAGCAAGAAGCAACCCACAGTTGCTCTTTCTTCTACCGAGGCTGAGTACAAATCAGCATGTTTTGCTTCTTGTGAGGCAGTGTGATTGAGGAGGATTTTAGGGGACATGGGTGCAGTGCAGAACAAGCCTATGCAGTTATCATGCGACAATCAGAGTTGCATGGCGATTGCAAAGAACCTTGTGTTCCACGCTCACACAAAACACATTGAGATTCAATATTTTTTTGTACAAGAGCTCATCATGGATGGAGAGGTCGACTTGGTGTACTGTTCAACTATAGAGAATGCTGCGGACATCTTCACGAAGGCTCTTGGAAGAGACTTGCTGGAGAGGCATCTTCATCGACTTGGCATTGGGCTGAAAAAGTAAGTTCACTTGCGGGTGGACATTGAGGGGGGGTGTTAGATATCAATGCTCCACTCTCATGTAACTATGCAAGGAACCAGCTAACTCTACTTGTAAGCCCCCCATATGGGGAGAAGGCATTTGAGTACCTTGGTTATCCGGTAGGTCCTGGTTTGGACACCAGATGGGGGCCATGTGTGGCCTGATGGTTGGACGGCTTTAGATAGAGTTGGCACACTACCAACTAGGCTACATGCAAGTGCAAGAAGGCATCCCATGACTAACCGCACTGAGGGTAGACGGAGCATTTCCCGAGGCAGCCCACTTTTGGGTTGTAGGGCCTGTTTGGAGCCTCAGATGATCCTGGACAAACGGAGACCGTAGGTAGGTTGCTCTATTTTGTGCCATGGTTCTATCGTGTGGTCGGTGGCCTACCCCCAGTCGACCATTTTGGGTGGACTAGGTCGGTCAAGCAATTGGGTCTAACCGACTACTAGTGGTGGCTATATAAGAGCAAGCCCGTGAAGCCCATTTCATCTCTGGCTATAGCAACCCTGATTCCTTAGCATCCAGCCTCCATCCTCTACTATTTCTAGCATGCCATCGAAGCTTCTCTCACAGGAGCGCACGGCTGGGAGGCATCGCCGTCTATTGTATCAGTTCTACAGTAATCAAATTTTTGATTCTCCATACTATCTGTTTTTCTCTCTTGCGTATGAGATCCTGTTATCAATTGAGCACAGACGTTGTATTGTTTTCTTACACATATACCCATTGATTTAAAATCCCAAACACAACACGTACATCTATACCTCATCCACAAGATCCCGAAGACAACCTACTACCTAATAAAGGAATTCATTCTAAAGGAATCCATGCCCCATCAATTGTTTTCAAGACTTACATCTACACCTCATCGACAAGATCCCATGAACAACCTAGCTACTCTCATCCATGCACAAGCTATTGTTCTTCATCACTGATTCATGTAGTAATTCAAAGTTGTCCTGGCTAACTAAATACAACAATGAACCTAAAGTAATACATTCTGAAAGAATTAATATGATAATTTACAGAACAAAATATAGATATCCAATGTGGTATAAAAAATTTCTTGGTATATTCAATCAAATCATTTTTAGCCAATGTACATGAATGCTTCCATTCAATGAAAGATAGTATTACATCTATGTTCCTTTCCAATAACTTCTTGATCTTTAACTTTTTGATCTATAAAAGAAAATAATCATTGTAAGGGATGCCCCATTGTGGTCATGAATTCACTTCTCATAGATATTGTAGTAGCGGTGCTTGGCATGTCCCTAAATGGTCAATTTTGATGCATCCTGACAATTGCAATAAGTAAATCATTAGTATTTCTTTAAAATCATTAACTTAGTAATAGAAATCAGAATATCTACAAAATAACTTCAAATCAAACAAAGCCTAGGAATCAAATCAAATCTTTATTGTGTGCACTACATCATGATCCATAGGAATCCATTTTCTTCTTCTCTCTCTCTCTCTCTCTCTCTCTCTCTCTCTCTCACACACACACACACACACACACACACACACACACACACACACAAATCATGGGAATCCATCTCTCTCTCTCTCTCTCTCTTACACACACACACACACACACACAATGCATGGGAATCCATATCTCTTTCTCTCTCTCTCTCTCTCTCTTTCACACACACACACACACACACACACACACTCTCTCTCTCTCTCTCTCTCTCTCTCTCTCCCCACAACATAGTCCTCTTACCCTCGCTCCCATACAAGCCCCTTTTGAGCAATCCCAAAATGAAGTACTCCTTCAAAATGTGTCTTTCATCTGGTCTAGAGGAAGAGGAGCGCTTCATAAATATGGAAAGAATGGGAGAAAGAAAAGAGGAAGAGATTGAGAGGACAAGGCTAAGAGCAAGAAGAGGTTGTGAGGATGTTGAGAGGAGGCTAAGGATATTGAGAGGGGGAGGATAAGTGGAGGTTGAGAGGAGGAAGCTGAGAGGAGGTTGAGAGGAGGAAGAGGTTGAGAGGAGGAGGTTGAGGGGAGGTTGAGAGGAGGAGGAGGCTGAGAGGAGGTTGAGAGGAGGAGGAGGAGGCTAAGAGGAGAAAGAGGTTAGGAGGAAGGTCGGGAGTCAATGGGAATAGTTTGGGGGGGCCCTTGGGAGGTGTTTGGGGGGTTGGGGACACTTGGACACTTTTGGAAAATTTTAATTTTTTGGAGGGAAAAAAACTTACTATTTTGGGGGCCCACAGATTCAGGGAGGAGGGTAGGGGGACCATGAAAAAGTCAAGGGGGGGAGTGAATGCCCCAGGAGGTGGTGGGGGAAAGAGGAGGCAAGTGGGAGCCTAGTGGGGACCAAGAAAAGTCTCTTCACCAATGAGAGGCCAGTATGGAATCCTCCATTCTTTTAATGCCCAAGCCTTCCCATTGGTTACTATAAAAAGAGAAGTTGCTCCTCATATTATCATTCGAAACAAAAAAATATGATTGCAATCAATTTTTTCCTCATGGTAATTCATCAATAAATTTCTAAATAGATGTAACATTACATTCCCTTGATACATCTTAAAAATGCAATATTGTATGTTCTTTCACAAAATTAAGAGCAACAACATCATTGCTATAATCAAATATCCCACCATGATCTAAATGCATTTAAGTGCTGTAATTTGCCGAACTCCAAATTGCTATATGCAAAATGCAAATTGATATGAACCAAGGAAGGGCATGTTCCTTGGTCATATAATTTTTTGAGAGGAATTGTGCCAACTCTCCCCCCATGTAAAAGTGTGGTTATGTGCTAAATGCCGCAGTTCTATGTGGCATATGCAAAATGCTATGTGCCAAATTCAAATTTCTTATGCTAAATTCAAATAATTTGTGTTAAATGCAAATTGAAATGAACCCAAGGAAGGGCATGTTCCTTGGTCTTATAAGTTTTAAAGAGGAACCGTGCCAACTCTCCCCCCATACAAATGTGTGGTTATGTGCTAAATGTAAAGATCGTTGGTCTTATAAGTTTTGAAGAGGAAGTGTGCCAACTCTCCCCCCACACAAATGTGTGGTTATGTGCTAAATGCAAAGTACTATGTGCAGAATGCAAAGTGCTATGTGTAGAATATCAATTCAAATTACTATGTGATAAATTCAATTCTCTAAAAATGAAATACATGGTTATATGATAAATGCAAATTGCTATTTACAAAATGAAAACTGCCATCTAATCATATAATGCAATAACAACTTATCTCATTTCTAATATTTAAAGTGAAGATTACTCATTTCTTTGAATTACAATCCGATGTAAACTACATGTACAGATAATGCTATTGAGATCAATGAGCAAGCCAGATCAATGCATACATCCTCTATATGAATGATTTGGATGGTTGGGTTGACAATTCAATGCAAAAGAAGCTTTATTATGTGGTAAAAAGAATCAAATCCATACATGTAGACCATCATGCAATATATTTCAGATAAATGCAAAGTGCTACGTGTAGAATGCAAAATGCTTTCTAATTAACCAATACAACATCTATTCTCATTTTCAATATTATATTTCAAGCTCAATTTCCTTCTATTAAAACATGAATAGAATGATTATATAAATTTTATAATCTAAGAAAATGCTATCTTCTTTCTTGATATAGGTGCCTACTTGGATCTAGCTAAACCATATACTATCATACATTTAAAAAAGTATGTGGTGTTACCCATATGTTGTTATGTCCTCTACCAACTCTCTAGTGTTAGCTTGTTGAGAGAATGTTCATGATATGCCAAGAGTAAGTAGAAGTCCTTTAAAAGCCATTGTAACCATCTAGTTAAACCATATAGTATCATACATTTAAAAAAGTCTGTGGTCTTACCCAAATGCTATTATGTCCTCTACCAACTCTCTAGTGTTAGCTTGTTGAGAGAATGTTCATGATATTCCAAGAGGAAGTAGAAGTTCTTTAAAAGCCATTGTAACCACCACCTTCTCCCCTTGTGTTACAAAGGATCCTAGCCTCTTTTCTAGATGCAAGCATAAAATCAATTACATAGAGACACTAGGTAGATGTTTTTGGTAGAGTGCTAATAGAGTGCATGGCCCTCCCTTAGTAAATTTTGATTTCTTTGGCTGAACCCTCCATAGTAAAGTGTGTCAAGTGTGAGGTAATATTGCCCAAATGTATTGCTTTTGAAGCTCGCAATTGCAAGATGGGTGATTGATTTCACTTATGAGTGTGCAACGATAAAATCGATTGCTTTAATCATAACTTTCCAACCTCAAATAATCTTACAAATTTAGAGCAGAATAGTGGGTAGGCAATGACCATTGCACAATGAAGCTCACAAGCAGTTTGGCAACTTTGTCAAACATATAACTTAGACATTTTCCTGAAAACTTCGGATTGTTAATTCTTTTGGATGAGAAGACATATAAATTGATTATTGTTTGGGGCCCTATGAGCTTCTGAGCTTCCCTCCCTTGACATCAATTCTTGAATCTCCCTTTTGGAGATGAATGGGCTGAGATAAGCTCTCTCATTTATCATTACCCATAAGGCCTAATATATATTGAAGAAGAAAAGTGAATGTGGCATTCCACTTCACGTCAATTTAATTTGATTGACCCAATGGATCAACCTCCTCCAATCATCATAGAGACATAACACTCGTAAGATTGATGATGTCATGTATAAGAATTAAATGGTATTGCATGCAAAAGTTCCTTTAATACATGGATTAGTATGTCTATGTTCATAGCATGTGGATCATATGATTTGAAAAGTCATGACTTGCACCACCAAACACCAAACTCTTCCTTACTCCCCAGATTGAAAGTATCGCCACTACCCTTAAGAATGGCTAGTAAGAAGCCATGGTCAAGGTAAGTCCTTGTGCATCATAAACAAAGACCCCATCCAGTTTGACACCACATAGCATTCTTTGAACTGATCATATTGCAATGCAGTGTAAGCTATGGGCAGTGTTGTTAGCCACTTTTTATAAATTGGTCTTTCTTTTTTTTGGCTCACCACCCTTATAAAACAAGCGAGCATTTTGCAAAAGAAGAAGAAGCAAGGACTCACATCACATTGAGTTTATGTTTTATAACGTAGTGAATTAATAAAACTATAATCTCCCGCAATATATTTTTGTAGCATTATAACGTTTGTGATCTTTGATAGTTGTGCGTGGTTCTCTGGCAATGTGGTGTGCGTCATGTAGACAACTTGATTTTTCCTTTGATGTTATGGCATGTTTTGGAGAAACATACACACGCGTTAGCGCTTTTAGTTGGATTATCTAACTACATGTGCCGGACCTTTGTACACATGTTTCAGAGGTTGGGGAACATAGAAGCATGTATACACGTTTGTACATATGTTTCAGAGGTTGGGGAACATAAAAACATAGTTGGATTATCTAACTACATGTGCCAGACCTTTGTACATATGTATAAGAGGTTGGGGAACATAGAAGCATGCATGTATACAATGAAGTGCGGCGTTGCTGCTCTGATATAGCATTGTGTGTGGATGGGCTGCGGGTGTGTTGAGGAACACTCAGAGTTGTGTCTGAGACGAATGAGAGAGAGAGAGAGAGAGAGAGAGAGTTTTCTACGTTAGAACGTGAGAAAGGACTGGAACTCAGAGCTCAGTACACCTTTTTGGCGATTGCGCTCTTGTCAAATGGAGTAGAGGATTCCTTCACCAAACTGTAGTTTCCTATTGCTAGACTGGCAAAGCTTAAGTGATGTCATGTAAGCTCCAAATAATTCGTTACAAAGGGATCTGTACGCTACTATTTGCTAGCCTGTCAAAGGATGCATGCAGACTGCGGTCGTGCGATAACTCCCAATGAGAAGTTTGAATGTTCGTGCAAAATTACAACACGGAACCCATTTGAGCTGTTCGGAACTTTGGAATATAGTCGCCGAGCCTTTAACCCGTAAGTCGTTCGTCCTGAAATACGACGCTGAATGGGGCTTTTCCTTATCGATGGGCAAATCGGCGGATATCCGAACTGTCACGTCCCATAACGGACAAAATCGCGTCTCCTAACTCACCTACAAACGATTTTCTCCTTCTTCCAGGAGCCAGGGGCATGAGCATGCAGCATTCTAGCAATCACCCGGACGTCCAATTGACAAAAGAGTGTTCAAGTAGAAGACAACTGCCCGGCCGCGACAGTATTTCGCTATAAAATGTGCATGCGAGAGGCGTGCTCTCACAATCCCCCATGACTAGCACGTGGATTCATTTTGCAGGGTTCTGCCTGAAAGGTAGCCTTAGTAATGAAACTCATCTTCAACAATTGAAGTTACTATTTTTATTTTCCAAAAATTATTTCTACCATATTTGGACATATTCACCATGCAACTAGCGTTTAACTTGCACATAATCCCTAGTCTCTCTCTCTTTCCCCTAAAAATCCTCCTTTACTCTCTCTCTCTCTCTCTCAACTCTCCATCCTCTTTTCCATGCTCCACATCTAAGGTAGGCCTTATGAATGATTATGAGCATTCAACTCGTTTTTGAAGGGCACTACAAGAACTTCCTTTTCTTTGAAAGTTTATCACTACTGCCCCGTTAGGGGATGGGCTCGAAGATACTTTTTTGGGAGCCCTTTGAAATCGGAACAACACGTAGTGTTAGGCACTTATAGGCAGCCACTTGGTTGGATACCTTTCGCAAGGGATAGTGCGCTAGGCACGTGTGCCCCTTGTTTGTCTCTTGCCCTTCTAGACAAAACCCCCTTTGAAGGCCTTGCAGCTTTCAAATTTAAGCAATGTGCAGCACCTTTTATGTGATGAGAATGGTCCTTAGGTTGGGGCAGAAAGTTTCGGGAATGCTGAATGACAAGAGTAAGGTTCAAGAGTTTACTTCTCGATGCCAATCTAGTGTTTGAAGGCAAACATACTGCTTTAGTTAGAGGCTCTCTAGCTGAAATAGTCAAGTTTCTACTTTAGCCCCAAGGCTAGTTTCTAGTCACCCGCTCTACTTTGCAAAGCTTTCTAGGAGAAATTCATAGTTTTATAAAAGGCATCTTTTTGGTTTGGGCCTAACCAAGTCCTAGTATAACTAGCCGACACATTTCCAAAGAAAAAAAAGAAGACATATCCCACATGGGAGGCTTTGGAACGTGGAGGCAAGATTTTGGCATCAAGGACTATTTTCCCATGTGGAGGGCTATGGGAGGTAGAGGTGACATTTTGGGAGTGTAGTTTTGAGCCATTCATCTCAAGAGATTTATAAATGTTAGAGCCAAAGAACATGGGGTTTTTCTAATCATTGCCTCCACCTACCTCAAACCTTTACATGGTTACCAAGCTAATATTCTGAGGTCATATTCCTTATTGGTCATGAATAGGCTTGTGGAAGGAAGCAAACATGGACATGGGTAATCTAAACTAGGGGAACACCAATTGGTGGGCACTAATCACAATGAAAGGAGACCTATTTGAGCATGGCATCTATTAGAGAACCCTCCACATTTATCTCGCATCAATTCTTCCTTGCATGTAGGACAAAGGAACTAGTATGCAAAAGTAAGTATAAAATCTTGCGTGTAGGACAAAGGAACCACTATTCAAAAGTACATATAGTATCCCTAGGAAAAAGATAGACATTTCTCATGCTCAATTTAGAGAAATAATGGGCATTGAAATAAACATCCATTAAATGCCCTAAAGTACTAACGAAATATGCATGTGGACTTATCTGTTGGAGATTAAACTTTGCACGGCTCTTAGGCTACCGTAGACGTACATCCATGCAAGATTTGGTGTCCAACTGATTTGGTATGCACCACGTGGAAGGTATAATGCGTATATTTTTACCTCATTTTTACAATCCCTATTAGCACGACTAAACCCTAAACCCTAAACCCTGAACCCTAAACCCTAAACCCTGTTGGGGATGAAACTTCACACGACTCTTAGGCTACCCTAGACATACATCCATGCAAGATTTGGTCTCCAACTGATTTGGTATGCGCCACGTGGAAGGTATAATGCGTACATTTTTACAATCCCTACTAGCACGACTACATGTGAAAAATGACGCACGTACTAACGAAATATGCATGTGGACTTATCTGTTGGAGATTAAACTTTGCACAGCTCTTAGGCTACCGTAGACATACATCCATGCAAGATTTGGTGTCCAACTGATTTGGTATGCGCCACGTGGAAGGTATAATGCATACATTTTTACAATCCCTACTAGCATGACTAAACCCTAAACCCTAAACCCTGAACCCTAAATCCTAAACCCTGTTGGGGATGAAACTTCACACGGCTCTTAGGCTACCCTAGACGTACATCCACACAAGATTTGGTCTCCAACTGATTTGGTTTGCACCACGTAGAAGGTATAATGCATACATTTTTACAATCCCTACTAGCACGACTAAACCCTAAACCCTAAACCCTAAACCCTAAATCCTAAACCCTGTTGGGGATGAAATTTCACATGGCTCTTAGGCTACCCTAGACGTACATCCATGCAAGATTTGGTCTCCAACTGATTTGGTATGCGCCACGTGGAAGGTATAATGTATACATTTTTGCAAACACCTTTTCAATGCTTAATGTTTATAATTACAACACACGGCATTATTTTTAAAATACATTATGTATTAGATGTGTGAATTGAGATATCTGAAATTCAAAATCATACTCTTAATTCTAAATACGCACATGGGGATGCAACTTTGCATGGCTCTTAGGTTTAGTGTAATAATTGCAAGCATTGATATATACAAAATTCAATATGATATTCAAAATGATAAAGTTCATAGCAAGAGAGAGAGAGAGAGAGAGAGAGAGAGAGAGAGAGAGAGAGAGAGAGAGAGAGACCTTATACTTGAACACTTTTTCAATGCTTAATGTTTACAATCACTTCACATGGCATTCTTTTTTAAATACCTTATGTATTAGATGTGTGAATTGAGATATTCGAAATTCAAAATCATACTCCTAATTTTAAATGTTTATGTTAGATTTGAACAAACTATAAATTGAGATAAACAAAGTTTGAAGAACATCATGAAACTACGAAAATGCTCATACATCATAAAAGTAAGAACAATATCATGAAAGTACCAAAATGAATGTGTACATCATCATCATCATCGTGCAAAAGTGCATCCCTAAACAAGAAATGTGTGAAGCCTAAACAATCATCCTAAATCAGAATCTGATAACTCCACATATGATCCTCTAGTCATCCTCTGACGTGGCTCTTGTATGACCTGCTGCCCAACCGTCTGCTGTGTGCCCTCAGGCAAAGCCGGATCAGATGGGCCAGCCTCATCTCCTGCATGAGAAGGGCCAGCCTCATCCTGATGAAGAGGAGGGCATGCTGCACGAGCCACCACTGCCATCTCTGCCTCCCTTGCCTCCTCTATGTATGCACATCTCAGCTCCCATAGTCGTGCATTTGCGAATACTCGTGCCTCAAATCCAGTGCGAGTAATCGTCTCTACATGTAGAAGACGCTGCTCCACCCACTGCTACAATGATGTCTGCAGCTCTGCCTCTCGCTCAATACGGCGTGCCTCGTCACCTGGCATGAAATCACCATATGAGAAGCGTCGTGGAACACACGCTGCAACCACAGATGTATTAGCACCCTCCTGCATCAGCAAAGCTCTCTGTGCCTCCTCCCTGTAGTGCTTTGTCAAGGCCACGTGGGCGAATGGATTAATGGCCTGACGATGACCAGGATACAGATCATCCATGCCTAGTCCTCTGTATGTGGCCACATCAATGTCAGCAAAGCATACAAGGCACACTGATCGTGCCACCATGTGGCAGGTCATGCAATGGAGATGTGCGATGTGGCCGCACCCTAGTCCAAACCACCCTACGGTATCAAACTCCTCGTGGCAAAGGACGCAAGTGGCAGTAGGAAGCCTGGCTATGACTGCTGCGTCTATGGGTGTCCTAGTCGGCACATCTACAGGAGGAGCGGGGTATAGGGCCACGCTGGGGTCGATCCTATGGCGAGATGGATCACGACTAATATGCCTCAACTGCAAAATATAGTGCTCCACACGATGGTATGCTATGCGTGTCCAAATCCTCTACTCCTCCAAATCTACCTCCAACAGTCATACACGAGACTCCATATCCTATCGCAATAGATGTGCCTGCAATGCAAACATGTCGCGTACATGGTGAGAATTAACCAAAAAACTTCAGTTCAAAACACGCTACAGAAAAATAAACTAAAATAATCAGAATAACTAACCTCATCCCTAGACTCGGCCAACAATGCCTCCAACTCTGTAATCCGTGCGTCTCGAGTCTCCAACTCATATTGAGGCGATGTAGATGTGGGAGGTGGTGTAGATATGGGAGGCTCCATCGATGATCGAGGTGGGGGAGGTGGAATCGAAAGTGATCTCGATAGGGCAGAGACCATGTGCTGCAAGGATGATGCCACTGAATGAACATCCCCCCTAATCCGTCCTCCAACAGCTTGCAATGCCGGTGCAGGGATGGTGTGCAACTCTGGTGCCTCGCGTCGATGCCGAACACCTGCAGTCTGACGCTCCTGACGCCCCATCCTACCATGTCCCGCTCCTGATCCTGGACGGGTACTAAGGTAGTCTACCCGATGATTAAGCACAAACTCAGCATATAGTTGCATGGCAAATGACCTGGCTATCTAATGGTTGTGAGGCAATCGACCACCATTCATAGCGAGATATCTCGGATAAATTTGTGCTGCTATGATGGGATGCCTACAATGTAAAATACGCAAGGGCAGCCTGATTGTGGTTGCATCGCCTCAGTGTGACCATCCCAAAACATATCCTCTAAGGCCTGCCTATGATGTGACTCACGCTCAAACAACTATCGAATGGCTCTCCAATCCAAGCCATCACTAGTGATCTCTGCCTCAGCCTGTGCCTAAAAGCTATCCACAACGTCCTCAACTGTGTCCAATTGACCCAGAGCCTCAATAACTGAATCTAGACTCGCAACCAAGTGAGGGGGTGTCCTAGCATCCTGCAGTGCCCTCATCTCAGCTCTCAGAGTCTCTATCCTGCATACGAATAGTGGTGCCAGAACCTGTGCACTGGCTAGCGCATGCACAAAAAAAACACATGGAAATTAATATTCTATTTGGGTAATGAAAATAATATTCTATTCAATATGACTTATAATCTATTTACGTAATGAAAACTATTTGTACGTACTCCTTGATGAGGTAGGATGTCGTTGGGATCATCCTATGCACCTACCGATAGATGGGCCAAATGTGTGGCTCAATATTATGTTTATCAAACTCAATATTATTAAAAATTCTTAATTTTGATTAGAATTTTTTAAAACTCTAGTTGTTGCATTTTTAAACTTAGATGTCTCAAATATTTTTTCCTTATATGTTTCCCTTTTTTTACTTTTTATCCAATTGATGGAATTAACTGTATGGCTCAATTATTGATGGGAGTTTTTAATCTAAGCACACACACACTTTTTTTGTGTGTGGAATCTCTCTCTCTCTCTCTCTCTCACACACACACACACACACACACACACACAATACACACACACACACACACATACACACATGGTTGGGGCAAGTATTATTATACTTGATTAACTTATTTTCCAAAATAAGGAGAATTGTATTTTTTTAAATGCCTTTCTCGCTCTTTGGAAACTTTTCCACATGTGGTGTAAGGACCACATTGTCCACTTATGGCCCCTATACTAAGGACAGATAGTGGAGAGGTTTGGTTAATAAGACCTTCTTTGAATGCTTTACTACCTTGGGTTTGCAATAGATATGGAGGAGATAGAAGGATATCTAATACATTACTTTGAACGATACACAAGCAAGGCACATCTAGTATTTCTCGGACTACACATTAAAAAAGAGAGCGGGTTGACACTACAGACCTTTTAAAGTGAGAACTTTGAGAAAATAATTAGGCCTTTTCAATATTATCTATTTTGGTTGGGCAATCCACCTCAACTAGTGGCCATTCCTATAGATCATCACTTGGTTCCCATGCCTGGGGAGAGAGGAGACCTTTGGACAATCATTTATGTATGTGTTTTCCATGCGCTGATGCATTTAGAAGATCTAATTAGCCATACGCTTATGCATCTAACCACTCTAGTGTTAGGGTCTTTGCCCATGTGGTGTGGTGTTTTAGGGATAATGCCCATGTGGTGTTTTATACAGCCTACTTACTCTACCTAAATTATGAAACAACTCTTAACCAACTATATAATCTATAATATTCCACATAAAGATTGATAAACGCACACTGCTACCTTAAACTCTTATTTTCTTTCTTTTTAAAAGATGATTTTAAAGACTAAAATTTAAACGTTTTTTTATTTAAATAAAAATAGCACCAATTTCAAAAATAACATAAAACCTACTTTAATCTCTCTTTTTTTAAATAGATGAATTTAGAAAACAAAATATATACATTTTCACATTTTAAATAAAAAATTACGTAATTAAAAAAATATTTGAAAAAACTTTAAAATGCATTTGAAATTTTGAAATATTTTATAATTAGATTACATATTCCTATAAATTAAAATAATATAAAAGCTACTTTAAACTCTTATTTTCTTTTTCTTAATACATGATTTCTAAAAACAAAATTTAAACGTTATATTTAATTCAAAACTTCAGTAATTTATAAACTTCAGTTATAAATTTATTTTAATAGATGATTTTAAAAAACAAATTATATACTTTTTGACATTTAAATAAAAACTTCAATAACTTAAATAACTAACATAACATATTTAAAGCTACCTTAAACTCTTATTTTCTTTTTTTTTTAAAGATCATTTTAAAAAATAAAATTTAAACGTTTTTTTATTTAAATAAAAATAACACTAATTTAAAAAATATCTTTAATCTCTTTTTTCTAAAAGATGATTTCAAAAAACAAAATATATGCATTTTCACATTTTAAATAAAAAATTATGTAATTCCAAAAATAATTTTAAAAAACTTTAAAATGCATTTCAAATCTAGAAATATTTTATAATTATTCCTATAAACTAAAATTTAAACGTTTTTTTATTTAAATAAAAATAGCACTAATTTAAAAAATAACTTTAATCTCTATGATTTTAAAAACAAAGTATTTACATTTTTACATTTTAAATAAAAAATTACGTAATTCCAAAAATAATTTAAAAAAACTTTAAAATGCATTTCAAATTTAGAAATATTTTATAATTATTCCTATAAACTAAAATTTAAGCGTTTTTTTATTTAAATAAAAATAGCTCTAATTTAAAAAATAACTTTAATCTCTTTTTTTTCAATGATGATTTTAAAAAACAAAATTTTTACATTTTCACATTTTAAATAAAAAATATCGTAATTCAAAAAAAAAACTTTAAAATGCATTTGAAATTTAGAAATATTTTATAATTATTCCTATGAACTAAAATTTAAACGTTTTTTATTTAAATAAAAATAACTCTAATTTAAAAAATAACTTTAATCTCTTTTTTTTCAAAGATGATTTTAAAAAACAAAATTTTCACATTTTAAATAAAAAATATCGTAATTTAAAATTTTAAAAAAGACTTTAAAATGCATTTGAAATTTAGAAATATTTTATAATTATTCTTATAAACTAAAATTTAAATAAATTTTAGTTAAAAAAAAATGCTACATAAAAAAAACCTTACCTGGACTCTCCCGCTCTGTCCATCTCTGTCGTTGTCCGTCGGTCGCTCTCCGTCGCTGCCGTAATTCTGTCGACGTCCTGCAAATCCAAAATCGGTTGATGAGGAGGAGCTCGATCGAGGTATGAAGAATGAGGGGGGTCGCTCTCCTTTTATAAGAAAATTTAGGGTTTCCCTACCTCGATCGAGGTATTTCACATGCTACATACATATCGCTCCATCATACCTCGATCGAGGTGGTATAGACATGCCACGATACCTTGATCGAGGTATTTTGACATGCCCATACATATCGCTACATGTACCTCGATTGAGGTATTGACATGCCACGATACCTCGATCAAGGTATGTCAGCAGCAGCCGGATGCCACATGTCTCGACTAATGTATTCGACATGCGGCCAAGTCATCGGTCCAACATACCTCGATCGAGGTATGTCAACTGCCCTGTCGGATGGCACATACCTCGATCGAGGTATAGCTGGACATGCCACACTACCTCGATCGAGGTGTAGCTGGATTGCCACGATACCTCGAACGAGGTATATGTGGCATGTATAGGTGGCATGCCAGCAGACCTCGATCAAGATACCTCGATCGAGATATAGGCTCGGTTCGGTGAAAAAAGCCCAGCACCTCAATCGAGGTATCGGCTTGGCTCGGTTGTCCTCGTGTGTGATTTTCATTGGAGATAATACCTCGATCGAGGTATTGCAGATCGAAGCAAAACCTTAATATTTTCACTCGAGCGGGTGTCACACTCACCCGAAAGTGGTCCGGAAGTGGACACCCTTAGCTTGCTACCACCCATTTATGCTTGAGGAATTTGGCTCCTATTAGCATTGGGTTTGCCATCATTTTGTCATTGTAGGTTGACATTTTATTTTGTGCTAGATATGCTCATATGGATGCATAGTATATGTGCACGAGTCAGATGCATTTTGATGCTTTGAGCCTTGAGTTTTGGTGGCACTATCCTCCATTAAGCCATACATATTTAGGTGCACCTTTTATTTGGTGTGATTCTTTCTTATAGGCACTAGCATTTGGGATTTTTCTTTATTTGCATCATGACATCCTCTTCCATGTCTAAAAAGGAGTTTTTCAACATTAAAAAGTTTGATGGGACAAAATTTTCTTTATGGAAAGAACAGATAAGGGATGTGCTTATTCAAAAGAAGCAGATTAAACCATTTGCAGGGATTGAGAAGCCTGTAGATATGTCTAAGAATGATTGGAATGACTTGGATGCATTAGCAAACTCTACCGTTAGACTTCATCTTGCAGAGTCATTTTATTTTGTATTAGTAAATGAGTAGACTACGGAAGATTTGTGGAAGAAATTATGTGCCACTTATGAGAGGAAATTTCCTCTAATAAAGTTTACCTCATGAAGAGATTGTTTAGGCTGCAAGTGAAGGAAGGGGTCTCCTGGTGAGTGTTGCACTAACGGCTCCGCTGTCGCTGGCACTGCGCATGGGCACTGTTGTCTTGGCGAGCACCACTACCGACGCCGTGCCCTTAACAGCATCAAGGGCTTGGCCCTTGCTTTGAGAGGTTAGTGGTTAGGTTTGGGTAGCATGTGGAGTGGCCGGCGAGGGGGGTAGAGAGAGAGAGAGAGAATGCGGGGAAAGAGAGAGAGAGAGAGAGAGAGAGAGAGAGAGAGAGAGAGAGAGAGAGAGAGAGAGAGAGAGAGAGAGAGAGAGAGGGAGAGGGAGGGAAAGAGAGAGAGAGAGAGAAGGGGATAGAGAGAGAAAGAGAGAGAAGGGGGGAAAGAGAGAGAGAGAGAGAGAGAGAGAGAGAGAGAGGGGGGGGGAGAGGGGGGTAGAGAGAGAGAGAGAAAGAGAGAGAACGGGAGAGAGAGAGAGAGAGAGAGAGAGAGAGAGGTAGAAAAGAGAGAGAAAAGAGAATAGGGGATGGAGGAGGCGGGGGAAAGGGGGGGGGTGGAGATGGAAGGGGTGGAGGGGTGGGGGGGGAAGGCTGGAGTGGGGGTGGAGGAGATGGAAGGGGGGGAGGTGGAGATGGAGGAGGGGGGTGGGGGGGGGGGGGAAGGGTGGTGGTGATGGAGGGGAGGGTGGAGGGGGAGATGGAGGAGGGCGGGGGGGAAAAAGCGAGGGGATGGAAGGGGTGGAGGGTGGAGGGGGAGATAAAGGAGAGGGGGAAAAAAGAAAAAACTTTACGGATAGAAAACTTTGACAAAAAATGAAAAACTTTGACGGAAATCCAAAGGGAGGAAGAGATGGTCACCTCAACGCTCTCCAAGTCTTTCTCAATGTAACGAGATTGTTGAGGACCAATGGATGGTGGGTGGATGGCTAGGTTATCGTCTCGCATTGCGAGATGGGCTCGAAGTAACTTACCATGTGAGGATGGGAGTAGGGTGGTGGTCGATGGAGAGGGAGGAGTGTCTTGCATAGGGCTCAGAATGGGGAAGAGGATGGAGGCAAGATGTCAAAGAAAAAGTATGAGAGGGACGGGTGCTCTTTTATAGGGAAGGATTTAGTCAAACACATGTGCACCTTTGAATTTGTCCAAGTTTGACTAGGGAGGTGGTTTTGATTTTTCTTTTGGGTTATGGCATTTAGAACCTTTAATCATCGATTGCCCATAACTTTTGGTGGTTGTGCCAGAATGTACTTCCATAAAAAGGAGAAATGTTTAAAATTTTAAGCTCTACACTCTGACAACCATCACATGGTCTGATTTATTCCTTAAGGTGCTGTTTTTCCAGAAAACATGCATTTTCCTAAACCGATAACGAAGAGTTTCAGCTAGGAAATTATTATTATTATTTACTTGAGTTGGAAAAATTTTAGCTCCTCTAGCTCTTGAGTGATATGTTCATGAAAGTTCGAAGTAGTTTGTTTTTTTACACATACCTGCATATGTTTACTCGTTACTTGAGATGCTAGTCTCCCCAGCAGCAGCGCCAAATGTTGGTTCTTATCCACAGCTTCTGCAAGAAGAGTTGGGTTTTCTCAGTATGCAGGGTTCTGAGGCTTTTTGTCACCTACAGATATATTAGGGTTGTCATTTCTAGTATACTTATAGCTTAGGACCTCGAGTCGTGTTCTGGTGAGAGACGTAAGCAAACATAGTACATGCATGTGTAAAAGGAATGTGTATCATCATGGTTGAGGTAATGAAGGCTTTTGTCTTCATTGGGGGTTGCAGGGTTTAGGAGGAGTTTAAGAGTTAGAAGGAGGTTCCAGGGTCTAGAAGGAGGTTCCAAGGTTTAGAAGAGGTTCCAGGGTTAGAAGGAGGTCCAAGGTTTAGAGAGAGGTTCCAAGGTTTAGAGAGAGGTTCCAGAGTTTAGAAGAGGTTCCAAGGTTAAGGGTAGAGTATATTGTGGAGAACTTGTCTCCCTTGTAGATCATGGAGGTTAAGGGTTGAGAAACTAAGGGTTTAGGGGGAGCATAGGAGTGGGAGAGAAAGAAGGTGTAAGATCATGGGGGAAAGAAGAGAGAGGAGGGAGGAGGAGGAGGAGGAGGAGGAGGAGGAGGGAGTAGGAGGAGGAGGAGGGGGGAGGAGGAGGAAGAGGGAGGAGGAGAAGGGAAGAGGAGGGAGGAGGAGAGGGAGAGGATGGGTTGCAAGGTTGGAGGAGCAGGGAGGAGGAGTTGCAAGGTTAGGACATGCTTTTGGACGTGGAGTGCAAGGAAGCATGGACACTTGAGACAATTTCTTGGAATACCAAAGTAGAACTCAAAACAATGCCCCAAAGAGTGTGGGCTTCATTCCATTATGGGGTATTTATACAAGTTGGAGACCTTCTCTCTCTGCATGTAGGAATTGTAAGACATTCTCTCTCTACATGTAGAACTTGCAAATAGAAGTTGCATGTAGGATTTGCATGTAGAACTCTCATGTAGGAATTGCATGTAGGAGTTACATGTAGAAGTTGCATGTAGAACTCGCATGTACAACTCGCATGTAGGAGTTACATGTAGAACTCGCATGTAGGAGTTGCATGTAGGAGTTGCATGTAGAACTCGCATGTAGAACTCGCATGTAGGACTCGCATGTAGAACTCGGATGTAGGAGTTGCATGTAGAAGTTGCATGTAGGAATCGTATGTAGAACTAGCATGTAGAACATGCAAGTTGGATTTCTAAGAGGGATTATTTCTAGCCTTATGCAAGTACAATCGGAGCTTTGCTGCTACTCTGGACAGCCCACCCATCTGCACAAGGTGTGATGACGATTCCATCCCAATGGTTTAGTGAAGATATCAGCACAACCACCATTGAAATTATTTGCTCGGTAGGGCAATACTGAAGCTTTATCTAACCTTTAAGGACATCTTGTCACGAATAAAATAAAACCTAACTTCAATATATATTTAGTGCACTTGTGATAAGTGCCATGATCTCTTGCCAGGCATATGGCTCCTTGATTGTCAACATGCAATAAAATATCTTATGCTATCATGCGACAGATCTAATGAGTGAACCTTTTGAGCCAAATGGCTTCTTTAGCAGCATGACTTAGTGCAATATACTCCTCTATGCTAGAGAGAGCCACACATTCTTGGTGCCTTGAAGACCAACTAACAGGTCCACCACTTAGCATATAAATATATGTTGAGGGGGGGGGGGAAAGGGTGGTGGTGATGGAGGGGAGGGTGGAGGGGGAGATGGAGGAGGGCGGGGGGGAAAAAGCGAGGGGATGGAAGGGGTGGAGGGTGGAGGGGGAGATGAAGGAGAGGGGGAAAAAAGAAAAAACTTGACGGATAGAAAACTTTGACAAAAAATGAAAAACTTTGACGGAAATCCAAAGGGAGGAAGAGATGGTCACCTCAACGCTCTCCAAGTCTTTCTCAATGTAACGAGATTGTTGAGGACCAATGGATGGTGGGTGGATGGCTAGGTTATCGTCTCGCATTGCGAGATGGGCTCGAAGTAACTTACCATGTGAGGATGGGAGTAGGGTGGTGGTCGATGGAGAGGGAGGAGTGTCTTGCATAGGGCTCATAATGGGGAAGAGGATGGAGGCAAGATGTCAAAGAAAAAGTATGAGAGGGACGGGTGCTCTTTTATAGGGAAGGATTTAGTCAAACACATGTGCACCTTTGAATTTGTCCAAGTTTGACTAGGGAGGTGGTTTTGATTTTTCTTTTGGGTTATGGCATTTAGAACCTTTAATCATCGATTGCCCATAACTTTTGGTGGTTGTGCCAGAATGTACTTCCATAAAAAGGAGAAATGTTCAAAATTTTAAGCTCTACACTCTGACAACCATCACATGGTCTGATTTATTCCTTAATGTGCTGTTTTTCCAGAAAACATGCATTTTCCTAAACCGATAACGAAGAGTTTCAGCTAGGAAATTATTATTATTATTTACTTGAGTTGGAAAAATTTTAGCTCCTCTAGCTCTTGAGTGATATGTTCATGAAAGTTCGAAGTAGTTTGTTTTTTTACACATACCTGCATATATTTACTCGTTACTTGAGACGCTAGTCTCCCCAGCAGCAGTGCCAAATGTTGGTTCTTATCCATAGCTTCTGCAAGAAGAGTTGGGTTTTCTCAGTATGCAGGGTTCTGAGGCTTTTTGTCACCTACAGATATATTAGGGTTGTCGTTTCTAGTATACTTATAGCTTAGGACCTCGAGTCATGTTCTGGTGAGAGACGTAAGCAAACATAGTGCATGCATGTGTAAAAGGAATGTGTATCATCATGGTTGAGGTAATGAAGGCTTTTGTCTTCATTGGGGGTTGCAGGGTTTAGGAGGAGTTTAAGAGTTAGAAGGAGGTTCCAGGGTCTAGAAGGAGGTTCCAAGGTTTAGAAGAGGTTCCAAGGTTAGAAGGAGGTCCAAGGTTTAGAGAGAGGTTCCAAGGTTTAGAGAGAGGTTCCAGAGTTTAGAAGAGGTTCCAAGGTTAAGGGTAGAGTATATGGTGGAGAACTTGTCTCCCTTGTAGATCATGGAGGTTAAGGGTTGAGAAACTAAGGGTTTAGGGGGAGCATAGGAGTGGGAGAGAAAGAAGGTGTAAGATCATGGGGGAAAGAAGAGAGAGGAGGGAGGAGGAGGAGGAGGAGGAGGAGGAGGGAGTAGGAGGAGGAGGAGGGGGGAGGAGGAGGAAGAGGGAGGAGGAGAAGGGAAGAGGAGGGAGGAGGAGAGGGAGAGGATGGGTTGCAAGGTTGGAGGAGCAGGGAGGAGGAGTTGCAAGGTTAGGACATGCTTTTGGATGTGGAGTGCAAGGAAGCATGGACACTTGAGACAATTTCTTGGAATACCAAAGTAGAACTCAACACAATGCCCCAAAGAGTGTGGGCTTCATTCCATTATGGGGTATTTATACAAGTTGGAGACCTTCTCTCTCTGCATGTAGGAATTGTAAGACATTCTCTCTCTACATGTAGAACTTGCAAATAGAAGTTGCATGTAGGATTTGCATGTAGAACTCGCATGTAGGAATTGCATGTAGGAGTTACATGTAGAAGTTGCATGTAGAACTCGCATGTACAACTCGCATGTAGGAGTTGCATGTAGAACTCGCATGTAGGAGTTGCATGTAGGAGTTGCATGTAGAACTCGCATGTAGAACTCGCATGTAGAACTCGCATGTAGGACTCGCATGTAGAACTCGGATGTAGGAGTTGCATGTAGAAGTTGCATGTAGGAATCGTATGTAGAACTAGCATGTAGAACATGCAAGTTGGATTTCTAAGAGGGATTATTTCTAGCCTTATATGCAAGTACAAGCGGAGCTTTGCTGCTACTCTGGACAGCCCATCCATCTGCACAAGGTGTGATGACGATTCCGTCCCAATGGTTTAGTGAAGATATCAGCACAACCACCATTGAAATTATTTGCTCGGTAGGGCAACACTGAAGCTTTATCTAACCTTTAAGGACATCTTGTCACGAATAAAATAAAACCTAACTTCAATATATATTTAGTGCACTTGTGATAAGTGCCATGATATCTTGCCAGGCATATGGCTCCTTGATTGTCAACATGCAATAAAATATCTTATGCTATCATGGGACAGATCTAATGAGTGAACCTTTTGAGCCAAATGGCTTCTTTAGCAGCATGACTTAGTGCAATATACTCCTTCTCTATGCTAGAGAGAGCCACACATTCTTGGTGCCTTGAAGACCAACTAACAGGTCCACCACTTAGCATATAAATATATGCTGAAGTAGACTTGTGAAAAACCGGATCCCCTGCCCAATTTGCATCACAAAAACCTTGGAGAGAGACCTCTTGTTTGTTGTATACAATGTGTATTCAGAGTACCTTTGACATATCACAAAACTTGCTTTAAGGCAACTACATGTTAGTTTCACCATACATCAATTCAAAATTGAAAATGTGATTTACAATGCCTCAAAATAGTAATGTTGGACAACAAGTCCCAAAATGGTAGCAATAAGAGTTTACAGGGCCCTAATCTCCCCCTTGCATTTTGAAATTCTTCTATGCACATCACCCAAGAAATGCAACCTCCTTCTTAAGTGAGAGCCAATGTATATCTGATGACAGACATTACATCTCCACCGTCGTCGTCTAGCATCGTAACATTATTCTCCATGTTTGCGACAACTTCAACCACGCATCTGTAGACTGCATTGTTACATCAATTCAATACTAGTAGGTGGCTGCAAGATGGCAACCACTCTTTGTGCACCATCGCCTTTGCACCGTGGCATTGTCCTATTAACATCTCCCACGAAGTGCCATAACATCCTCGCTGATGACGAGCCTCGAAATTCTTGATGGCAGATATCACATCTCCAATGATTTCTCGCTATCATTGTAACATAGTTGTGTGCTGCTATTGAGCCTCCATTCCTCTCGAGAGCCATTGAGTGCTATCAAATTAAGAGTTCAGTTAATTCAATTGCTTTCATAATGATAAAAATCTTTTGAACCCTTTGAAATGCATTTTTATCCTAGCTTCCAACGTGTGAGTACTCCATGCAAGCTTGCCAGACCTCGAGAAAGAGAAATCATCCAATTGTCTTGCCCCCTCCCGATGTGGCTGGATGATTATAAACATGGTAATCTACCTGTTAAAACACGCATGGGATGGAAAATCTCCTTTTCCCACATCCTTCCCTCTCTTGAGTAAGCATCTATCTACACTATGATCATCCGCACTATCATGCTCTATTGACAGATGTCGGTATTTTACACACACCAATGCAGTAGTAGCTAGCATCACTTACACAAGTACATAAAGGTTGCAAGCAATTGGATAATACTTTCCAAGTTTGAACATGGAAATAAAACAATTATAATACCATCTAAATGCTTTATCATTACTTCCAATTGGTATGATGTCAGTCAACAAAATTGATGATGTCAATGAACAAAATTTTAAATAGCACAATATTTATAACAGAACGTAAGCATGATTATAATACCATCTAAATGCTTTAGCATAATTTCCAATTGGTATGACGTCAATTAACAAAATTGGTATGATGTCAATCAACAAAATTTTAAATAGCACAATATTTAATAAGTCAGAATGTAAGCACGATCATCATTGTATATAGTATTTCAAGCCTGGGAATGATTGCTCATGAGTCATCACAAAGTTTCCTCATGTGCATCCTCCTCATCGCTAGAGCTTGCTTCGACTGTGACTTGCAATTGTCCAACAATGGTAGGATCATGCAACGGACCTGGGATATCACAATGTACCCACTTGGCTAAATCTCCATCATTGCTCTCTCCCTTAACATCATCCAAAACTCTACCATTTGCATAAACATATACCAATTTCTCTGCTCTTTCTGTCTTCAAGCGATTTCTTGTGATTGAATGAACAAACTTGTAATTACTCTAATTTCGTTCACTCGATGAATTGCTTGTAAAGAGAGTGGGAGAGAAGGAAGGAGTCTCACTTGTAGCTTTCTCACATACACAATGGGGGAATATACACAAAGGTGGAGGCTGAAAACAATTTTCCTCTTCTTAGTTGTGTAAGCCAAAAGAGCTCTAAGTACAAAAGAATAGGTGAACCCTATATGTGGGTCTCAAACCAAACTTAGCTAACTAAGGTGGCATACTAACTGAGCCACTAACTAGAGTACATAAAGATAGCTGTCATCCAGCTATTATTCATGGGCGGTGTACCAACTACATCTGCAGCCTAACAAGTCAGTGACATAAATGCACAACGGTCACCCTGGCATATCACGAGTGGAGCTCGATATCTCAACACTCCCCCTCGAGCTCAATCCCAATTCCTGCACACCAAGCAGGTCTCTGAACTTGCGCAACTTCTCTACACCCAATGCCTTCGTGAATATATCAGCTTCCTGATCCTCTATGCTGACATAAACTAGATCAATAAAACCTACTAGAACCTTCTCCTGCACATAGTGATAATGGACCTCAATGTGCTTTGTTCTAGCCAAATGTATACTACTCATGTTGTCATAATAAATGACAATTGGCCCATCTGTAGACTGATGCATATTATAAAGTAGCTTATGCAACCAACCTACCTCACATGCAGCCATTGCTGCACCCCTATACTCAGCCTCTGTGCTTGACAAGGCAACTGTAGGTTGTTTTTTGCTCCTCCAAGTGACTGCAGCACTCCCAAAAGAGAACACATATCCACTGGTAGATCGTCTATTGGAAATACTACCAGCCCAATCAGCATCAGTGTATCCATGTAACTGTATTTGAACCCCAGTCTCATAAAATAGTCCATACTGCAATGTGGACTTCACATACCTCGGTATATGCATCTAGCCACATCCAAATGTGGTTTCCTTGGAGCCTGCATAAACTAACTTACCAAACCAATAGCATAGCTCAAATCTGGCCTGGTAATAGTCATATAAATCAAACTTCCTACTATGCATCTATACATAGTAGGGTCTTCCAAAAGCTCACCTGCATCTGCGCTCAGCTTCACATTCAGCTCCAAAGGAATTGAAATAGGCTTACACCCTGTCATCCCATATTTGGATAGCATGTCCAATCCATACTGCCTCTGCAAGAGCCATATCCCACTTGCGGATCTAATCACCTCAATGCCCAAGAAGTAACGCAACTCTCATCTCAAACTTCTGCTTCAATAGCATTTTCACATGAAGGATATCTTCATCACTATCACCTGTGATGATCAAATCATCAACATAAATGACAAGCAGCATAATACCTTTCTCTGTTTTTCTCACATAAAGTGAGAAATCTGCCTTGGAAATCTGAAATCCAATATGACAAGATATTGTCCTATCTTGTCAGACCATGCTGTGGGTGCTTGCTTCAAGCCATACAAGGCTTTCTTCAACCTGCAAACAAACTCGGTATGAACAGCCTGAACATAACCTGGTGGTTGCTCCATATAGACCTCTTCTTGTAAATCACCATGCAAGAAGGCATTCTTTACATCCATCTGATGTAAAGACCATCCCTTTGATGCAGTCATAGCAATGACTGCTCTTACGGTGCCATCCTTGCAACCAGACTGAATGTTTCTTCATAATCAATGCCATATGTCTGTGCATACCCCTTGACAACTAATCTTGCCTTGTATCTGTTCACAGAACCATCTACATTGTGCTTCACCTTATAAACCCACTTACAGCAAATTGCATTCTTGTCTTTAAGCAAAGGTACCAATTCCCATGTAGCATTTGCTTCCAAGGCATCCATTTCTTCATCCATGGCTTTCTCCCATTTTTGTTTTCCCATGGCTTGCTCAAAAGAAGTGGGTTCTAGTTCATGTATCACTTTGACCATATAGGCATAGTGAATGGCTGTAAATCCGTCATATTTCAGCCTATCCACAGGATACCTAGCTCTTGTAGACCTGCACAAAATAGGCTCACTACCAGGTGCTCTCAAAACATCCCTTGTCTTCCTTACTCCAGGTGTAATAACAGAAGGAATATCCATCTCATCATCAAGGCTCTGTTCTGAGCCGCTGGATTCACCATCCACATAAGAGTGACCTGCATTCACATCAACCATGGGCTGATCTACTTTCTCTTTTCCTTTTCGTGATACTTGCATACCACTATCTACATTGCTTTGAGGACATCCTCCTGATCTCAATCTGCCTATCCATGGCAAAGTATGTGAACCACTGCTAGAGGACACTACAAGTCCACTAATATTTTGTGATTGTTGCTGTGAATTCTGTGCAGCATTACCATTTTGTGCATCTACATCATCAATCATAGTTACTGGTCTATACTAGCTGCTCATCTCATCAAAAACATCTCTGCTCACTGTAAACTTATGAGTAGACGGGTTATAGCATCTATACCCTTTCTGCTGTGCAGAGAATAACCAATAAAGATGCACTTCTCAGCACTTGGATCTCAACTCATCTGGCACATGAACATAGGCAATGCAACCAAAAACTTTCAAATGAGAAATATCTGGTTTCCTACCAATATACCTCTTCTCTAGCATCATGCCATGTATTGTTGTAGTGGGAGTCCTGTTCATTATGTAGACTACTGTAGCAATTGCTTTAGCCCAATAATAATCTGGTAGGTCTTTTTCATTAAGCATGGCATGAGATACCTCTCCAATATGCCTGTTTTTCCTTTTTGCAAGTCCATTTTGTTGTGGGGTATGACTGCATGAATATTGCTGCTTTATGCCATGCTCCTGTAGGAAACTTGCAAACTCATTTGAGAGGTACCCTCCCCCTCCATCTAACCTTAGGCATTTTATATGCAGGCCTATTTCTTTTTCAACCATAGCTTTAAAAGCTTTGAAATGCCCAAACACTTCACTTTTCTTTTTTATAAAACACCCAAACTTTTCTGCTATAGTCATCAATAAAAGTGACAAAATAATGATAGCCTCCAATAGATGCAGCTTTAGTAGTCCACACATCAGAGTGGATTAATTCCAATGGCCTCTTACTCTCTTGAACATGTCTAGGAAATGGTTTCCTTGCCTGTTTTCCAAATTGACATGCTTTACATACCTTATGCATTTTTGCAACCTTGAACTTAGGCAATCCTGCAACAATATTTCGGGCCTGCATTAATTTAAGTCACTGTACATTAACATGACCAATGTGTTTATGCCAGATATCCATATCTGCAACTACACCGGTCCCATGTGCAAACATTGCTGCACTCAATTTAGGCATGTCCACATCCAACATAAACATCCTGCCCTTCTTCTTCCCTTTTGCTATCAAGCGACCTTTATTTTTCATATCCTCAACAAAGCATCCATGAGGATTAAATCTAACCTACAAGCCCTGCTCAACCATTTGACCAATAGAAACCAGGTTCTTTGTGATATTTGGGACATGAAATACATTAGACAGCTATTGCTTTCTTCCATCCTGCATAGACAAAGGAATTTTACCAATCTGCACAATAGGATGTGCAGTATCATCACCAGTCTCCACAAATCCTAGTCTTTCCATTTTCCTTGCATCCATTCTGCATGACCTGTCATGTGGTTTAACGCACCTAAGTCAACATACCACACATCATTGCTTTCTTTTGCACTTGTCATAGAATTGGTCACTTGCTGCACCATAAACAGATGCTCATTTCTGTCATCACCCTGTCTACTAGAGGATGCATAATTGCCTCGCTGCAATTTTCCAGCCATGATGTCATTTTGCTTTTTATAGTAGTCTTTAACCATATGACCCATTTTACCATAGTAGTAGCATTCAACATTGCTGCTTGCATTTTGGCCTCTATGCCATCCACCACGACCTCTTTGGCTCCCCCTGCCTCTAAAGTTACCACGTCCTCCTCCATAGCAGTGGTTTTCTTGAATTTGCTGCATATTCTAATTTTTACCATGGCCTCCAAATTAGCCTGCTCTACCTCTGCCTCTACCTCTTCTAGCATTTGAGTAGAAGACAGCTTCTTTTGAAGTTCCTCCTAAAGAAGATGCACCACCATTTCTTTGCTCTTTAGAAATTAGAAGAGCAATCAACTCCTCAAAATTAGGAAAATTCTCACGGACGGCAATGGATGTCCGAAATTGTGCATAATCCTTTCCTAGACCATTCAAGATCACAGAAACTAAATCATCATCTTCCACTTCTGACCCAATAGAAGCAAGTGCATCTGCAATCTTCTTCACCTTCATGTGATATTCATTGGTGCTCATGTCTTCTCGTTGCACATTATGCAACTCCTGCCTGAGCTGCATTTTCCTGGCTTGCGTATTTGTGCTATGCATTTTTGTTAAAGTATCCCACGCCTCCTTCGGCGTGCTTGCATCTTGAATATGCACAATCATAGAATCTAAAATACTGATAGACAGCCAGTACATAACTTTTCTGACTCTCTGATGCCAACCTTTAAATGCCTGCAACTCTTGTTGATTGGGAACATTAGGAATAATGGGTTCTTGTTCAGCTTCAGTTATGAACTCCCAATAGCCTTTTCCCTTAAGGAAATTCGTCATTCTAAACTTCCATGCTTGGAAGTTGTTCTTGTCAAGCTTTTCAATGACAATCTGTGAAAGAGCATCAAACTCCATCATAGAACACTGCAAAATATTCTGTCACTGCAAAAAAACACAACTTATGCCTCACAAGGGCAAATCTGCAAAACTGATGAGAGTAGTATTTGACTCTAGTGACGATTATGCATCAACAGGAAATAAGAATGATTCTGTCACTCCCGATATCTCTGCGCACAGGCATACGATGTAATTTCTACAAAAACTTTTCACCGACCTGCAGAACAGTGGTTGCACAACAAAAACAGGGCACTTTCCTGAGTGCCTGCAGAAAACTTCTACCACTAAAACGGGCCTTGAAATGGCCTCGAATCAAAAAAAGAATGGCCTCAAATCATAAAAATAATGGCCTCGAAGCATATACTGCCTTCTCGCCACACTGCAAAGGGCATCCCAATCTGAGACAGTGCACTCTTGTACTTTTCGGTTGTGCTACCTGCAGAGATTTGCTCCCAAACTTGAAAAAAAAGGAAAGCAACACTGATCCTCTTACTAGGACACCACGAACTTGGTTTGCTTTCTTGAGCTCCTTACCACGAACCGAGCTTTGATACCATGTAAAGAGAGTGGGAGAGAAGGAAGGAGTCTCACTTGCAGCTTTCTCACATACACAATGGGGGAATATACACAAAGGTGGAGGTTGAAAATGGTTTTCCTCTTCTTAGTTGTGTAAGCCAAAAGAACTCTAAGTACAAAAGAATAGGTGAACCCTTTATGTGGGTCTCAAACCAAACTCAGCTAACTAAGGTGGCATACTAACTGAGAAGGCTAACTAGAGTACATAAAGATAGTTGTCATCTAGCTATTAATCATGGGCAGTGTACCAACTGCATCTGCAGCTAACAAGTCAGTGGCATAAATGCACAACGGTCACCCTGGCATATCACGAGTGGTGGAGCTCGATATCTCAACATTGCTAACAAGGCTGGGGGATAGCACTTTCCCAACATTTGCAAATGAGGTGTCGAGGCTCCACACTCTTCCCACCATCTCCATGCAAGCATCTCCTTTGTGAGGTCTCATATTCTTGTATATGCAAACAACCCTTCCCTATTTCAAAAAGTGGATAATTCCCTGAACAGTAATAGCATATTTAGATCCATGCTCAAAGAATCATCCCAAGATATTATGCCAAGGCTGCATTATGTGTTCCAATGTTTCCGGTCGATACTCCCACCATTGGGAATTTAGAATATGACCAGCATAGTGGAGGTCATTGTGAGCATGATTCCATCACTTTCAAAACATCTTTTGCGAAGTGGCATGACAAACGGTGCTATAGCCAATGTTCTCACCTATGGATCTTCTATTTTCATTTAAGAGGTGTCGCTCAATAGCCCACCATGCCATGTAAGCATTGCCCAAACTTGGACCTTTCACATCTAATTTCTAAATGGCAAACCATATCGACCTCATTCCATCGACTGCATCAACTATTCTCTTCTAAAAGCTAGCAGTGTGAGCCATTTGCTTCATCTCTGTGAATTTAGTACGAGCTTTTTGTGAGGTTGACTCAGCTATCCACTTGCTAGCTTCTACACTGAATAATGTCTCCATTACAACTCGTTGTAGCTTGAGCAAATGATCTAACATTATATAGTCTGTCCTGAAATGTATTTTGCCAGGTTTCAAAAACTCTAGTGGATGTTCTGTAGGTTGGTGGTTTTTGAATATGCCCAACAATCTCTCATGGTTGAGGAAGTATAACATCAATCTTCGTCCTTCATCTATAGTGGCTTTGAACCATAGAGTCTCCACTGATTTATACCAATCCTCAAGCACGACGATGCCCAAATGGTAGGATATTTTTTATATATAATTTTTACAGCTTTCCTACAGTTCTTCACATTGTGATGATTATTTGAACAATGTTATGCTCCCCAAAATCTTGGATTATAGCTTCCAATTGTTCAGCAATGTATTCACCTATCTTGGCATTACCACTTGTGTCGATGGATTGACAAAAAGCCTCTCCCTTAAATGTCACGACAATGATATTGAATAAGAGGCCTCTTGGTGACATTTTTCCATCCATCACTTACAATGGTACATTCTATTCTCTCAATACCATCGTATACTACTTGCTCCATCTCTAGTTTCATCCTCTCATAGTATGCATCCAAGTAGTTGTTGCGGATAGCATTGTAACTAGGCAACGTAAAACATGGACCCACCTTTGCTATAGATGCCATGGCTCTTTTCCAATGTGGGTTTTGAACCATGCTTAGTGGGTAACTGGTGCGACAAATGGCCTCAAAAACATCTTGTTGCACTTTCTCTATATGTTGTTGTCTAAATGACTCTTCCAAAGATCTTTGTTGCAGATGCGCACGCGATTGCGAATGAGAAATCACTACATTTCCCACTATCCATATACTTCATAGAGCAGTTTTCCATCTGTGTGAATGAGGCCACACCACTACTTTGAGTTGGCACATCTACAGATTCACTAGCTAGACTTGTGAGTAAATCATTAGGCATACACCCTTGAGGATAGGATTGGTGATGTGTGACTATATCATCTACTTGGTTGTCCATACTTTTAGGCATTTGTCCACCTAGAGTGGCTATAACTCTCTCAACTCTAGGCCCCTTGCATTTTCCAATCTGTTTGTTGCTATCACCCAAGAAGTGCTTTTGCATTCTTATGCCAGAGCTTGAGTACTCTTCATGACAAAAGTTTCATTTCCACTTCTTGTTAGGCAACATCATAACGTAATCGCGAGCCTTTGTTGGATTTCTTCCTCATTTTTCTAGAGCCATGCTTCCAATAAAAGTTGTAAGAGAAACATACAAAAACTTATATAAGTTCTATGTATATTCACATTAGTAATCATGTTCTAGATACTACCATATCATTTAGGTTCTAGTGCACATAATAATATTTTGAATCGTTTACAGTTCTATGTTCAAAATCAATGTGGCTATTTGGGACACTAACTTAGAATACTCCATGCAAGCTTGCTAGACTGAGAGAGAGAGAAATCATCCAAGTGTCTTGCTCCCTCCTGATGTAAATTGGATGATTGTGAATGTGGTAATCTACCTGTTGAAATAGGCATGGGATTGCAAATCGCCTTTTCCCACGTCCTTCTCTCTCTCTCGTAAGCATCTATCTGCACCATGATTGTCTACAACATCATAATCTATTGATGACGGATGTCAGTATTTTATACACACTGGTGCAGTAGCTAGCATTACTTACACAAGTAGCTATAAACAATTTTATAACTACTTTCTAAGCTGGGAGAAATTGTTAACCTACTACCCTCAATCCTCAATATTGTTTTTTTTAATGTATATATATGTATTGTGTTCATATCTAATTTGTTTAAGGATAGTGAACCTATGTATACCATTATCTCTCCACGCATATGCCACATAATTTTGCGGGTTGCTATGAGCCAAAAATTGCGAGCTCCACAACTAGCTAGACTTCGAGCAAGATGCAAACGGCCAGCATAAGCGAGCCCACAACTGGCTCAAACATTTCCTCATCACTCTTAAATATGTAGAGTTTCAGTAATATATAGTATGAATTTTAATCACATACGAGATGTTCTAGGTCATCCTATGCGAACCTCCATCCGGCACATGGTATAATATTATTCATCAACAATGAATGAGTTGTTACAGGTCAGCTTAAGTGAACCTCCAACTGGCTCATTGACTTTTTCTTTAGGTATAGTTACAAGCTATAGTTACATGCTTATAAATAAATACATATGCTAAAAGTAAGAAAATCATACACACAAACATAAACTATTCCAAAAGTAAATCATTTCATGCGCTAATGTCTACTCTACCATTTTTCTAAATTTTGCTAGTATCTTTCTACTATATTTCATGCATCTAGACTGAAATCTTAAGTTATGTAGCTAAACTAAAATTCCAAGCCATGCAACTAACAAACTCTTTACCTAGTCCTAAGTGAAAAGTCTTTCCAAAGAGTCTACAATTTAGACAAGTTACAGCATATATACTTCATGCATAAAATAAAAATCATCTATTTTTCCAAAGCTAAGTACAATGTCACATGCAACTAACTTGCTCTTCACCTAATAGTATGTAAATGCTAATTTTCCAATTAGTATCTAAGTGCGAGTGGATTCCAATTGGCAAAAGTGAGCCCACCACTGGCACTAGATACTTTTTTAAACTTAGAAGGACTAACAAAACTTACAAATTTCTTTGTAGCTTTGTTTATCCTCTTTCTTATGCTTCTTTTCATTCCCAAGACTCCATAGTATTCTAGGAATCTCACATTTTGTGAATAGTACTAGCGCGGCACTGGTTTATATAACATTAACAACATGAAACACCGACCGGTGTTGAAAGATAGGCCAGTGTTGTTAATTATACCAGTCGATGTAGAAAAATATTGGTCGGTGTACCCTAAACTGGTCAATATTATGTAATACTAGTCGGTGTTGTGTCAAAATACCGGCCGGTGTATTGATACATCGGTTGGGAACCAACAGGGGCTATGGTCCTGGGAATTGCAGAAGCCGGTCTTGGATAAAAATCGCTAGTGGGGTATTTTATAACATCCCAGGGCTACTTTAAAAACGTTTAAAATATTTAAACACACCGTTTTAAAACTAATATTTAAATACCACCACAAATCCCTAGGTATATGAACCAAGGCTCAGCATGCAAAAGTTTGAAAATGAGACACATTCGGTTTACAACCAGTCCATATTTCTTCAGGCGTACTACCTAGACATGCATTTGTTGGAAAGCAATTTATGATTATTGTTGTAGCAGTGGATGTAGCTTGATTGGAGCATTAAATAGACTAGGTAATGTAGATGGGTTGCTTTGGTTATCGTGTTAAAGTTAAGGGGTAATAATATGATTTGATGGTTGATATTTTTATGTTTATTTGTAAAAGATTAAACATGGAGGAATTTGTCAAAATGGAGTTAAAGGATGTTTTGTACTCCATTTGGAACTTCCATGAAGTGAATGACTCTTTTTTTGCATCTAAGATTACTCCTGAGGAGATGGGTAAATTTCAAGTTTTGGAGTGTGCTATTGTATGTAAGTTTGAAGTCTTGTAGTGTGGTATTTGGTTTAAAGTATATAAATGAAATTTTAGTTTTTTGTAGCATGTTGGTTGGAATAGTCCCTAAGATCAAATGCCTTTGCTTCATTTCTTTGTGCAGGCCCAAGGGGAAGCATGGAGAAGGTGGTAACCATTAAAAATTTGATCTCAATAAGACATATATTCAAAGGGTTACTTTGTATAGTCTTATTTTACAATGATTCACAAAGTTTAGGATCTATAAACTAGATCAAATTCTCCTTAAAAGACTCAATAAGACCCCATTTCAATTAGCATACATGCCACTTTACATATTTCTTTATATCACACCCATCTCACAAATATGAGGCTAATTAAATATTCCTCTTTGCATTATATGCACATTACAAATAATATCTTATTAGGCAGGTAGCATCATGGGATGAAATGAAAATTTGGCCTCTCCTTGAGCCACGTGTCTCCATAAATAACTAACAACTAAAGAGGTCTTAATCAATTTATTGTTAGCATTTGCTATAACTGCCAATAACCCTCTTGATACAATTGCCAATCAACCTTCCCATGCCTTGGTAACACAAGGTCAGCTCTTGCTTTTCCGATTTCTACATTTTCTCATGGTTGCCCTTTCTCCTGATATTGCTCCTTGTTGATCCGTGCCTGCAAACTTCCTCCTGACTGCCATGAAGCTTCCTGTCCATATATGAAATGCATGTAGCCTACTCTTTTGCCTCCCTCCTCACATTTTTGTCTCATGCTCTCTCCATCTTTGGCAGGAAATAAGCCGACGTTGCTCCCCTCTTCGACCTCCCACATCATTCTCTCGAGAGGATCATGTGATTTAATTGGTTCTTTATGGCTATGCTTAGTAGTCTGAAATCTATGTTTTGTTCATAGGTGTGTGGTCCTAACCCCCCTCATGGTGGCACCTTGGTAATATGTGAAATATTAGAGGGGTATTGAGACCCCCTTGATGTGCAAGTGACATGTGGAAATAAAAGTAGAAATCCCATATACAATGGGATCATGAAAGGGACCTTGGTATATATTAAGAAAAGAGAGTAGACCCTCCTTCAGTCCCGCTGACCTTTTGCTAGGGGTTGAAGGAGGCTATTCATGGCTAGGAGGTGAGGGCATGGGATCCTCTCGTACTTGACGCATGCAATGGTAGGATGCCATGTGGTAACTACCCTACATGTTGATATATCAATCTCCACTTGTGATATGCCAGGGTAACCATTGTGCATTTATGTCACCGACTTGTTCACCGACTTGTTAGCTACAAATGCGGTTGGTACACTGCCCATGAATAATAGCTGGATGACAGCTATCTTTATGTACTCTAGTTAGTGGCTCAGTTAGTATGCCACCTAGGTTAGCTGAGTTTGGTTTGAGACCCACATATAGGGTTCACCTATTCTTTTATACTTAGAGTTCTTTGGCTTTCACAACTAAGAAGAGGAAAACTGTTTCTAGCCTCCACCTTTGTGTGTATTCCCCCATTGTGTATGTGAGAAAGCCGCAAGTGAGACTCCTTCCTTCTCTCCCACTCTCCTCACATGGTATCAAAGCTCGGTTTGTGGTAAGGAGCTCAAGAAAGCAAACCAAGTTTGCAGTGTCCTAGTAAGAGGATCGGTGTTGCTTTCTTTTTTTTCAAGGTTGGAAGCAAATCTCTGCAGGTAGCACAGTCAGAAAGTGCAAGAGTGCACTGTCTAGGACACCCTTCGTGGTGTGGCGAGAGGGTAGTATATGCTACGGGCAAAGAGCAAAGCCCTTTGTGACATTATTTTTTTGATTCGAGGCCATTTTGAGGCCCGTTTTGGTGGCAAAACTTTTCTGCAGGCACTCAGAAAAGTGCATTATTTTTGCTATGCGACCACTGTTCTGCAGGTCGGTGAAAAGTTGCCACAGAAATTGCATCATATGCCTGTGTGCAGAGATATTGGGAGTGACAAAATCATTCTTATTGCATGTTGATGCATAATTGTCACTAGGACGTGACTGTGTGCTCAAATACCACTCTCGTCAGTTTTGCAGATTTGCTGTTGTGAGCAGAAGTTGTGTTTTTTTGCAGTGGCATAATATTTTGCAGTGTTCTATAATGGCATCTGATGCTCTTTCATAGATTGTCACTGAAAAGCTTGACAAGAACAACTTCCAAGCATGGAAGTTTAGATTGACAAATTTCCTTAAGGAAAAAGGTTATTGGGAGTTCATTACTGGAGCTAAACAAGAACCAGTTATGCCTAATGTTCCCAATCAACAGGAGTTGCAGGCATTTAAAGGCTAGCATGAGAGACCCAGAAAAGTTATGTACTGGTTTTCTATCAGTATTTTAGATTCTATGATTGTGCATATTCAGGATGCAAGCATGCCGAAGGAGGCATGGGATACTTTGACAAAAATGTATAGCACAAATACGCAACCAGGAAAATGCAGCACAAGCAGGAGTTGCATAATGTGCAGAGAGAAAATATGAGCATCAATGACTACCACATGAAGGTGAAGAAGATTGCAGATGCACTTGCTTCTATTGGGTCGCCAGTGGAAGATGATGATCTAGTTTCTGTGACCTTGAATGGTCTAGGAAAGGATTATGCACAATTCCAGACATCCATTGCCGTCCGTGAGAATTTTTCTGATTTTGAGGAGTTGATTGCTCTTCTAATTTGTGAAGAGCAGAGAAATGGTGGTGCATCTTCTTCAGGAGGAACTTCAAAAGAAGCTATCTTCTACTCAAATGCTAGAAGAGGTAGAGGCAGAGGTAGAGCAGGCCGATTTGGAGGCCGTGGCAAAAATCCAAATATGCAGCAAATTCAAGAAAACCAGTCCTATGGAGGAGGACGTGGTAACTTTAGAGGCAGGGGGAGCCAAAGAGGTCATGGTGGATGGCATAGAGGCCAAAATGCAAATAGCAATGTTGAATGCTACTACTCTGGTAAAATGGGTCATATGGTTAAAGACTGTTATAAAAAGTAGAATGACATCATGACTAGAAAATTGCAACAAGGCAATTATGCATCCTCTAGTAGACAGGGTGATGATAGAAATGAGCATTTGTTTATGGTGCAGCACATGACCAAATTTGTGGCAAGTGTAGAAGAAAGCAATGATGTGTGGTATGTTGACTTAGGTGCATCAAACCACACGACAGGTCATGCAGAATGGATGCAGGATGCAAGGAAAATGCAAAGACCAGGATTTGTGGAGACTGGTGATGATACTGCGCATCCTATTGTGCAGATTGGATGGAAAAAAGAAATACATGTCTGATGTATTTCATGTTCCAAATATCACCAAGAACCTGGTTTCTGTTAGTCAAATGGTTGAGCAGGGCTTGCAGGTCAGATTTAATCCTCATGGATGCTTTGTTGAGGATATGAAAAATAAAGGTCACTTGATAGCAAAAGGGAAGAAGAAGGGTAGGATGTTTACGTTGGATACGGACATGCCTGAATTGAGTGCAGCAATGTTTGCACATGGGACCGATGTAGTTGCAGATATTGATATCTGGCATAAACGCATTGGTCATGTTAATGTACAGCGACTTAAATTAATGCAAGCCCAAAATATTGTTGCAAGATTGCCTAAGTTCAAGGTTGCAGAAATGCATAAGGTATGTGAATCCTATCAATTTGGAAAACAAGCAAGGAAACCATTTCCTAGACATGTTCAAGAGAGTAAGAGGCCATTGGAATTAATCCACTCCGATGTGTGGACTACTAAAGCTGCATCTATTGGAGGCTGTCATTATTTTGTCACTTTTATTGATGACTACATCAAAAAAGTTTGGGTGTATTTTATGAAAAATAAAAGTGAAGTGTTTGGGCATTTCAAAGCTTTTAAAGCTATGGTTGAAAAAGAAACAGGCCTGCAAATAAAATGCCTAAGGTCAGATGGAGGGGGAGAGTACCTCTCAAATGAGTTTGCAAGTTTCCTGCACGAGCATGGTATAAAGCAGCAATATTCATGCAGTCATACCCCACAACAAAATGGACTTACAGAAAGGAAAAACAGGCATATTGAAGAGGTATCTCGTGTCATGCTCAACGAAAAAGACCTGCCAGATTATTATTGGGCTGAACCAGTTGCTACAGCAGTCTACATAATGAATAGGACTCCCACTACAGCAATACATGGCATGACGCCAAAGGAGAGGTATACTGGTAGGAAACCAGATATTTCTCATTTGAAAGTTTTTGGTTGCATTGCCTATGTTCATGTGCCAGATGAGTTGAGATCCAAGTTGGATCCAAAAGCTGAGAAGTGCATCTTTATTGGTTATTCTCTGCAGCAGAAAGGGTATCATGGAAAGTTTGTATGCCCTAATAAAAATAAATGTTTGAAATATTTGCCTAAATTTGAAACTTGTCTTATTCAATCCAATGGTCCTTGGGTATATGAGGCGGAGGCTGTGGTGGAAGAGCATCCTGGAGCATAATATCAATAGCACATTGCAAATAGGAGATACAAATCAAAAAATTTTCTCCATTCATTCATCATTATCAAATTACAGTAAAAGATTAGGATAGAAAAAATAAACATAGCATCATTGCAAACAATCAGACTCGTCTCTGAATTCTATCTGACTAATAAGACTCATTAGCACGATTCTAGTAGTTACATGCACATATAACTGAATAACTATTTTAGGATGCTGACTATGACAACTAACCCCTAAGGGTACTACTTAGGACTAGAGCTAGCTAAAAGTGCCTAGCTAACCCCTAACAAAGAGGAGTCCACACAATATAGCTATTTTTACACTCTGTTGTACTGAACATAAACATGAATATATACATGAGTACCCCTTAGGGTTAGGGTTAGGGTTAGGGTTTTCCCCTAACACCCTATCTAGATAATGCAATTTACACTATCCTCAACACCCCCTCTTACATTGCATTGGGTAAGTAGAGGATGCATCTACAAGACCTTTTGGTGGATTTCATTTGGTGCATATAATAGAATCCAAAATTAAAAAAAGAAAAGTGAAAACAATTAGAGTTGTATGTGCAAGTGTGAGCACAGTGACTAGCATGTACAATGAGTACAACTTATGATCCTGTACATAAATGTGCATTTGCCCCTTTTTAAGTTGTAGGTCATCCTTCACCTTTGGGAATAAAACTCAAAATATGGGCTGAAGGGAAGAGGAAAGAAATATGCAGAAAGTAAAGTCCATCTGGATCAAAGACTAGTCGATCGAAAGATGACTACATCAAGAACTGTGTGTATGGCTGCATGCCGAACATGTCATATGTGGCCATGGACTATGAAACTACTCTGTAGAAGAGGCATCTAGATGTGAAGATAGTTGATGTAGCTATGAATAAAGAATCTGGGAGGTTGGGACATACAAGAGTGTCACCAACCCAAAAGAACTGGAAGCAATGGTGGAGGTATGTTGCAGTAGCACTATGATCTCTATCAAATGATGTGGGGTCAAAGAAGACCGCATAGCCAATGGGACAAAGTGATCTAGGGGCTGCATAAAAGATGGGGCCAAAGGTGCAAGTATGATACACTACTCTATTAATGAAGAGACCCATAAAATTGACAAGGTACAACAACCTATCGAACCTGTATGCTCAACTAACATGTGCTGTGCATGGCTAAACATTCATCGACATTGGATGTAGCATCAATCAAAGGCTTGTCAAGAAGGAGCTGACATTGTAAAGGCCTAGAATCCTAAAATACAATTGAGAAAGCATAAGATATCCCTGAGGTATATGCGTTGCCGAATGCTGATGTCAAGATAGATCTGTAGTCCTAGATCCAACCACTAATCTACATTAAGTATGGACAATATACGATAGCCATAAGTGCATGCTAAAACAATGAGGTTCCCCAAGTTGCACTATGGCTGAACTTGACGATGTCCATTGCATTGGTGTAGTACTACACTGATGCATAAATATCCTCATGCTAAGGGATGATCTGTTGATCGAAAGAGGTGGTGATCACTGGATCCAAGGGTAGTGTAATGCAGCATGACTAAGTTAATGTTGGAATGTCCTGAAGATTGATCTTCTAATTTGTACTGCTGATGGAATACTCCATGTCAAAGTTGCAAGCATCAGTGATGGATGCTAGAATGGAGTCACCTAAAGAGCTGAATGCATTGTGGCATATATCTCCACATGGTGCTAAAGTTGTGAGTGTCTTGTACTAAGGACCTACCTGCTGTGAATAATTGCATGAACATAACTAAACTCCTACTGTGTATCTGTATCTGCTGGTAGGATAGTAGATTGAGTCGGATCCATGCATGAAAGTGATGGCCGTCACCTTTCATCTACTCGCAGCTCGCCACCTGTCATCTATGCACAACTCTCCCACACTAATCCAGATTCAGGACCATCATGCTGATGTTGGCTTGGTGTGACCATCGTGCTGGTTCTTGGAGGTGGCCTATAGCTATTCCTAATTAAACCAAAGAAATGTATTTACGTTAATTAGCTAGGTCACGTGAGACCTGTGTTGGAATCCCACAACTATTTATATATTCACATGGAGTTTAAAACAAGTGGTTAAAATTTAATCCTAAATAGTAGTGAATCCTAAACCAAGGAAAATGTATTTCCTTGCAACAACCGCACTGGTTCTGTTTTAATGCAGTGGTTGCACAAAGTTAAAAATTTTCGTTCATTTAAAATTTAATCCTAATGAAGGAAATACTTTTCCTGTCGTTCCAAAGGAAAATGTGTTTCCTTGTGCAACGACCATGCTAGTTCTATTTTAGTGGGGGTTGCAGTTAATCCTAAACCAAGGAAAATGTATTTCTATACAACCACCATGGTGGTTTTTATTCTAGTTCTTGGAACTATTTCAGTGCTACTTGCAGTTAATCCTAAAACCAAGTGAATTATAAAACCGAAAAAAATGTATTTCCCTGTGCAACCACCACTTAGTTCTATTTTAGTGTGGGTTGCAATTAATCCTAAACCAAAGAAAATGGATTTCCTTTCAACCACTGCACTAGTTTTTGGAACTATTTTAGTGTTGCTTATAGTTAATCCTAAAACCAAGGAAAATGTGTTTCCTTCTGCACCCTTATTCCTATCGATCTATGGCGTGTTTTTCCTTAGTATCGGATCACCAATCTGGCAATGTTGGCCCTGGCTAGGATAGTGATACCTAGATCTAGAGCACTCATGTGTCCTTTAATTACCTTGTTGTATGCTGCAACCTTTAATTAGACCCAAGAGTGCCAAAGTAGCTTTATAATTTAGTCGAGCATATGAATGATTGGTAATACTATACTATGATGATGATGCTTGGTTCAATTATTTTCTAATGTGGATATACTTTCCAAATAAAACCTTGGGTGATAATCTCCTGAAGGTGCACTGATGTGAACTCTTGCTCTCCGCTACAATTGATTTTTCAGTGCCATAGTTGAGGAATACATCTAGAAAGAGTTGAATGAGAGATGAGAGGAAAGTTTTTGGTTCTTAATGTCTAGTGTGATTTTTAGTTATAAGAACCCTCTTATCATAGAGTCGTGCCTTGTTCTTGTGCTCCTTCCAACAAAGAATAAGAAGAAAACCAAACTATGCCATCTAGACCTCATTACTATAAGTTCCCAAAGCAATATGTTCATATGAATTTCTAGGTGGTCATAGGTATTTAAATGGCTCCTAGTTTTACTATTTCTAATAAATGTTTAGAGGTATCTGATTCCTCAAGTGGGTGAGGAATGAGCATTTATAAGATATTGGTTAAACAGATGTCTTAAGAAGAGCATACCAACTAGGATCTATAGCATTCATGTCCCACTAACAAAGTCAAGATCAGGTTAAGTTTAGCGAAAGATAGAGTGAGAAGAAGACATGTTGCAATAGTTGAGATAAGAAGACACAGTTAATAGGGAAAGTTTTACATGGGACAAAATGTTTAAATGCTTTTAGACCCATCGTCTATACAAACATTATGAAGATCATATAACTATGATGCCTTATGATCTATCCAGACATATGTAAGTACGGTAAATTCTCTTATAAATAAAAGGCCAACATCTCCTTCCCAAGATGATTAAGAGAGTTGTTTGTGAGGCTAGATGAGAGTTTAAGCGAAACTATTAAAGTCACATGATAGATTCCAAGGGGGTGGTGAAGAGGATGCTATTTTGCATATGTTCAAGTGACGTGCTCTTGATAATGGGACTAATCCACAAAGTTGAGAAATTTTCCAAGCATTTTGAATCATGGGAACGATTGAAAGTATAATATCTTTAAGATCTCCCTCTTAATTAGGTTGAAGAGGTCAAAATCATGGATCTTGAGCCTATAGAGATCCCTATAGAGTTAAGAGAGTTAAGGAGATATCCAAGAGAGAGCTAGAGAGAGTAAAGGAAATATCAAATAGAGCTTCCCCAAAGTCTTCCTTGGGTCATACCCAAGAGGGATTTTCCAATATGGAAATGTATGAACGACCTCACTAGTCACGTCCAAGAAACACTCAGGTAGAAATGGCTAGATTTCTAGCATGTGTAGTAGAAATGGCTAGAATTCTAGCATGTGCACCATTTCAATGGCAAGGATCGGTTCCATCACCTTACACTAAGGGAAGTTTTCCTTTTGTAAGAGTACTTTAAAATAATGGAAACACAAAGGTTTGTTTGAATGGCTAGTCGCACATCAGAAAGTAGACTAATGTGATCCCACCTAATTCTATCACAAACATAAACAAACACAACTCTGTCATAAACTATGCACCCCCACCTGCATGATCCTAAAGTTCTTGTACGTCGTGCACAACCTATTACTTGTCCTTATATGAGATAAATATTTGCATTACAATGGGAATCAAGGAAGTTCCCATTGAGCTCCTCTGGCCAAACCATTTTGAATACCCGCTCCCTAAGTCAAAGTCAAACCACCCCCTAGCTTTAGAAGGGCTCTGGAAGAGAGAAAGGAGATGGGGAAGGAGAGGGAGATGTAGTAGGAGGGAAAGAGGAGAAAGCCAAGTAATAGAAAGCCAGCTAGGTTTAAATGGGACAATGTATCTGCCCAGGACCAAAAAGAGGACAGGGGGCTAGCGTGGGGATTGGGAGAGCGTGAGTGACGAGAAACAATCAAGAAAGGAAGAAATGAGAGGAGAGGAAAAGACCTCAAGGTAAAGGTTGACTCATGGCTTGTACAATCCATCAAAGTTTATTGGGCAAGGATGGTAAATTTTGATAAATTTTACCTCGATGTGACGAGCCACTTTGAGAGTTTTCAACATAGGAAATTTATTTTCCATGATGTGATGGGTGGCTCGCGAAGTTGTCAACACATCAGCTTGGTTGAGTCACACACCATTTTTTGGGATTTAGAGCCACTTGATCGAACGGTAGATCTAATCTCCGAGCCTCGACTACTTTGACATGGGGAAGGCAACTACCTAAAGTAGCAAAGTGAGCAAGAATGTTACTTTCACGGGCGACTACTATGGCTCCTTAACTTTTTAGCACTAATCCATGGCAAAAATGTCCTTAATGAAGCCAAAATTCATTTTCAAAGCTATCACCATTATCAAATAGTAATAGCGAGCTAATTTTTGTTTTTAAACTTTCCAAAGAATTTGTGGAACATAGAAAACTATAAGATACAATGCCTAGGTCAAGTGAGGATCAATACTAAGGTATTATTCATCCAAAAAAATGTGAGGAGAGCTTGACATGTCATCTTCATCTATGAGAAGTACAAGGTAATAACATGCACAAAATTGGGTGGCACCTCACCTCCCTATCGGGGAGGGGGAGGGGTCATAGTAGTGGCCCCTCTATCCTAAAAGAGGCAAGATACAAATTAAGGAGTTGGAGCATGTAGGTACTTTTACTTATGTTGGATTGTTATCAAAAACAAAACACTCTTATCCAAATAACTCCAAAGGCAATAGGTAGTCCTCAAATTGACACTTGAAACAATGTACACACCTACGAGATCAAATTTTAGACATCCAAGTTCATGAGTCTAATCCTCGTGCTTCTAATGCTTACACTTTGCATGTGCTCATTAGAGAAAGCTTGCTCTGGGTTTAATTGTATATATGTAATTTTCTTATGGTGATCATTGCTTTGTGATTTCAAAACTATTGGAGTTTTAAGATTTATCTCATTACTAACTATTTTTAGTGAATTAGATCATTAACAAGATGGAGTCACTTTTGAAAGCCAATCCAAGAAATCTCATATAAGAGAATGGCATAGGTAGCTTCATGGGATGGACTAGCAAGATACACAATTTAGATGTGATTTAATGATGGGAACACAACCTCCGTGAGTTTAACTTGAGGCCTCTTCTTGGAATGGCCCTCCAAAGATTGCATTTGTGGTGGATATATATAAGGATAGTATCATAATACATATGCATGTCGTACGAGCCAACCTTGGACTCTGTTAAAACAAACAAGGGATAATGCCAAAGGAGGTTCAAATTAATGCTTTAACGAACGAAATGATTCATTAACCATACAAAAGGAGACGTGTATTTTTATGAAAAATCCGATGCACACAAACATTATGATTATGATCTACAACCCAAAAGCACAAGCATCTCATCCTAGAATATGTTCATATAGTAAGTCGCATTTAACTACGATTACTTCTTGTTATATTACTAGAAGTATTTGCAACGACTTTGTATAGTTCATTCATAAATCAGTATCAATAAGAATCATAATAGTCCCATTGTGACAAATGGATCGATTTATTATTTTCTGTTGTTTCTCAGTTGCGAAGTATTCAAAATGACTCGATTGTTAGGAATCGCAAATCAGGTAATACGTTTCATTCTTTCCTGGTGTATCAAGGGCAATTCTCCAGTTTTGTTGTATGAAGATGCAGTCTTCAACTAATGGTGGAGCCTGCTGTCCATATCGTAGTGCTTGTATTATGTATCTTGAGAGCTCAATACTTTTTCACAAAACACTATCAACATAGTCCTTAAGATTTAACTCCTAAATCAATTTCAGTTCTCTTCTATAGTTTGTTTACTCATAATTTTCATTTGAATGTCCATCAAAAAATGAGTATTAAGTACTTCAAACATTAGTTGAACCAACCAGAACTAGTATTTTCAAATAAACATACCAAAAATATTGCGAGTATAGCTTTAACATAAGGTTGGTGCAACAAGAAATTGTTTTGTATGCTTTCATAATTAACTTCCTTTCATTTCGGGCTGTCTATCACAAGTCCATTAACATCGGTTTTAAGTAAAAGAAAGCACATGAGCATAAGATTGCAGCGATTCAAAGTACAATGCTGAGAACTAGCACTTGCTTACCTCAAATCTATGAGGCTCTTGCCATGCGAATAGGCTTAGATGGTGACATCTAAATATTAATGAGATGGTCTGCCAATTTTTCTTAAAGCCGTTTAATTGTGCTCCCGATAAACTTACGTTGCACCTTTCTGCAGCATTCTGAACATCCCTGGAATTAAGGTAGTGCATGGAAAGCACATCCTCCAAAGCCTATGGGCTTACTGATGAGATCACAGAATTCCACATCCAAGGCTGTAATAGCTTTTATATGCTTCCTTTCACATACACCAAGGCTGTAATAACTTTATATATGCTTCCTTAACATAGTGGTGGGTGTTCCCTCGGTTGGGATCGATCCTTGGGCCTTAGGAATTCCAATATCACATACTGCTTTCTCAAAATCATTTACATCTCAAGCTCCTAATCATACAAAAGACTCTCAGCGATTCGTTGAGCTCATTCAGCAGTTCATTTCTAGTGTGCATAGGTGCAGGGTCGTTCCAAACAAGGCTTGTTCCAAGAACAGCGCAGATGCGTACGACCAGTACATGGAGACATGGAGAACAGAGGAAATTAATGCCACTCCTCTGTAAATGATTTTTGGAAACTTCTCCCTTGACAGATAGTCAAGTTCAGAAATCTGATGCCCTGAGCTACGCCATTTTGATCTTCAATATTAAACTGGCAGCAAAGTGCTATATGACCATAACCACACTACGTTTTAGCACTCCTGTAATCTTTGGAACTACAGCGTACAGCGTAAGGGAGTCCCCACAAAATGCTGCAAGATATTTATATAGCATCAAGTTGGCTCTTCCGATGGATACTTCCTTTGCTGGTATACTAGCTTCAAGTCTAGCTCTTCTAACATATCCAAGAGCTGGATAACCACATTGCTGGCAAGACACTAGATATGAGTACATCTTTAGATCCACAATGATGAGAACAAAAACAAAAGCAGTGCAAATTGTTGCATGAACGATGGGTTTGGCCAATTAACAATCTCTACCTTGATATAGATTCTGGACACTTAGTCTTCTGTATTAAAAAGGAGCTTACAGAAAGGTTAGTGAAGCATGCAAAACAAAATAAGCATATTCCCTTACCATCAAGTAGTAAACCAAGCCAATGACAATACTTTGTCAAAAGCACAATGAATGCATCATATTTTGAAATGAATGAGCCTACAACCACCCTTCCAATACTTGAACTACACAGAAATAAAAACAAAGCCACATAAGTTCACTACTATCATCATACAAAAAGCGATATCTTTCAGCAACGAATGAGTTACAGAACGCCCAAGATCTGACTTTAAAACAAAGTACCCTTAAGACTGCTTTTGCAAAGTCATTGACATCACCTTCCCAGACTGCTTAAGGAAGCCGTACAAGATGGGCAGAACCAGTTATCTGACTTTGTGAGCTGAGGTTGCATTAAGCAACTTTGATGAAACTCTAGATCACACCAATTGCAGACCACATGCTGCTTGCTATCAGCTCCAATGTCTTCACACATTGGGCAACCCCTCATACTCCGACTCAGGAGGCTCATGTCATGCAATGGAAATAGGATGTCTCCTTCCAATCTAGATCCTTTCTCAATCAAATCTATATCAGTCGAATTACCTGCTTGAAAACTTGAATGGAGAACATCTTGATGATGGCCAACTTGGATTGTGTCTTCCTCACTTGACTGAGAGCATCAACAGAAAGGAACGACAGCACATATTCATTATTCTCTCTCTCTCTCTCTCTCTCTCTAATTCAGCACTCACTACAATGGCAAAGTAAGAAAAATATGCCATAGACTCCACGGCCAACAAAGGAAGATTAGGGTCCAAATGATTGGAGAAATAAGAGCGATACAGGACCTGGTACGACATGACATAATGGATTGCTTGGTCCAAACGGACCACCTACACAAAAAATTTGAGCTCGTGATTACTTATAGGCAACAGAAAATACCTTGGGAATGGAGTTTCAATGCCTGAGAGACAGATGATGCACAATTACAAAGCAGGTCTCACGATTTGGGTTTAAAAAGTAGTGGATGGAAGAACTCAAATGGACAGAACAACCAGCCAAACTTTGTACAAGAGCACTGCAAAACTTATGCCATATGAATATGCTTCCTTTCACAACAACTCACTGCTTCCCCTGCCCCATCGAGTGATATACCCTTTATATTAGGCCAAAAGAGTAATACTAGGACAAGGACACCATTTTTTAGGCAAGTGGCTGCAGCTGGACAATAAATCACCGCCTTTAATCCAACCCCACCTTGCAGAGTACTTGGAGGACACTAAGTCCACAGAAAACAAAGGAAGATAAATAAGATCAAGAAAAAACCTGGTACAACATGACATAATGGATTGCGTTGATCCATGTACTTATACCCCCTCAGATGAGACAGGGCTTGCAATCTGGCCTCTGCCTCCCTAGGGAGCCGCCTCCAAACCCCGAAAGATCGGGCTGGTCCAGTGTCCCACTGTTCTCATCCAATGAGAGTCCGCTAACCCAGCATGCGTCCCTCCGAATCCCTGACCTCCGGGTGCCATATGAGCAGCTGCCTCTCAAAGTCCTCCCTGCATGACGGGCTGGTCCGAATGAGTCCCTTGGCTAATCTCTACCACACTCTGTAGAGACTCCTCATCAATGGAGATCCTTTCCCTGTCAAGGGAGCTCGGAGAAGATCCACCTGTAAGACTGTTGCCCTGACCTCCGATGCGAGGGGTGTTCCCGAGAAGCCCCACTGAAGGAGGAGCTTCCAGGGTTCCGCACCTAGCATGAGGCCTCACACCACCAACTTGCCCAATGGGGCTCTGCTCTACATCTCTAGATCAATGATGTTCCAAGTGCTTGAGAGCAAAGAAAGTAACCTACGGCCTCCACTACAAAAAGAAACATGTGGGGGGCAAGAGGGCAGCCTTGTCTCACTGAGCGGGAAAGAGGAAAGGCCTCTCCTCTATGCCCCACGATGATCACCTAGCTGGAGCTGCCCGCATACAAAGCAGAAATCTCTCTGATCCATCTCTCTAAGAAGCCAAGTCTCTGCATGGTACCCTCCAAAAATGACCACTCTACTCTGTCATACGCCCTCTCGAAATCCAGAAAAAGAATGGCAAGGGGCTTCGACTCTTTCCTAGACAAGTTCACGGACTCCCAAAATGTGAAGATGTTGTCCAACAAAACCTGTCTAGGTCTCATAGATGATGTGTGGCAGGTGGAGTCTCAACTGCAGGCTCAAGACCTTGGCTAAGACCTTGTAGGCCATGTCGAGCAAGGTGATCAGTCTCCACTGACAAATATCTTATCTATCTCCTCCCTTCAAGATCACGTAAATCTAGCCTCTGCTCAAAGAATGTGGAAAGGGTCCCGAGTCGAAAATCTCATGGCAGGCTAACCCGAGCAAGATAGAGATGTGCTCCCAGAAGTACCTAAAGAAGCTCAAAGTCAGACGTCGTCACGGGGACGTGGTGGTGATGGTGAAATGTCTAAACTAACTGTCACTGAATTTAGCCTAGGGTACCAGCTAGGGGCCTTAGTTAATGCCCAAAAGGTACCTATGATTTCATGTGCAATAAGTGCAACTCCTGGTGCTATTAGAGTGCTTTCAATTTCTAAGGTCATTGGTTTGGTTCAATGGGGTCATTCTTTAAAAATTGACCCCCTAGAGATCCTACAAACTAGGGTCATTGGTTCCTTTGCATTAGGGTCATGGTGTGCCATCTAACCCCCTAGGGGCATTAAAAATCCCACACCTCATTTTGTCCATGTGTCTGCTTGTGACCTATCTGCTTGCCTTGTGGCACCTAGGTGTCACCCCTGGAAGCCCCTGGAGCCCTTCCTTGCCTTCCCATGCTGATTTGAGACTTCTCCCCTACCAGGGGCAGCTTCATTCTCTAGATGGCGGATTTCTGCAGCTCTCCTCTTGCTGGATGAAGTGGAATTTCAAGCTTTCTTCACGACAGTTCTCCTCCTCTTGGTGCCCTCTGTTGCTGGCATGCTTCTGGGACCTGGACGCCTTCATTTTGGGCCACTTTTGAAGCTTTTCTCGACTTTCTTCGTGACAGAAGTTCTTCTTTCTTGCATCTGAAGCCATATTCATAGGCGCCTCTCTTCCTGCTCTTGCCTGGTGCAAGGCGCACTGAAAACAGAGGTGTTTGTGGGTTGAAAACTCTATTCTGGTGGACGCATTCATGGCTGATTCGCTACAGCTTGCTAGACGCTCTCTTTTCTTATCTTTTCTGGTGCCGGAAGACACTCATAGGCAGCTCCCTCCTACCAGAGTTTGCTGTCTGCTTTTCGTCCTACTTCTGGAGCTATTTCGGGCTGAAACAGGCTCTTTCTGTTGGCTGACTTCTCATCTTCCCTTTCTACTCTTTGCTACAGCCATTCCTACTGAGTTCCTGCTAGGTTGGATGCTCTGTCGTTGGCCCGGGAGAGGATTGGGCACTGGTTGTGATACTCTCTTCCTGGAAGTGCAGTGGTTGGCCTTGGGCTCGGTAATGGCTCGGAAATAGGTAATGCATTGCTTGGCATGCTGTCAGGCTGGTCTACTTGTGAATATGCATGTCTACTGAAAGGAACCAAAGTAATAGCACTAGGAGTTGGTCACTAGCACAGCCACGGGTTGGCGTTGTACTGGGTTGCACCTACGGGTGAGCTCTTGAAGGAAGTCCCTTTGTATTTTGAGCTAACCAGATTAAATAAATACCGCAAGGGGCGCAAAGTGTTGGGGCCAACAGATGTCACTCTCTATGTTTCTGAGTAGGGGAATTCTAGCCTCCCTTGTCTTGAATGGCTCCATGATGCTATGCAGTGAAGTTTATGCTTTGAGTTTTGTTTGTGGACAAAGGCAATCTTTTAAGTTGGCAGTATTTTCAGTTTTGTGAGATAGTAGAGACAGTTACACTGCCCTTTGTGATCAAAGGCCGGTTATAGACGTCCTCTCCAGGGCACTCCTAGGTCGGAAGAGCCTGTAGGGCCTCCCAAAGCTCCTCATCGATAAACGACGCCTCCAGACATCTGCTCAAGCTTTGCGTGACTACTACTCGTCCGATTGAAACAGCTGACAGTAGAAGTCTATGGTCAGCTCAAGGATCTCCGGTCCCTCCTCGCACTATCTCCAAATCTCCACTATCGCCTGTTGTACCTCCACCTCATCTAGAAGATTGTCTAGTATGTGGAACCCTTTTTGGGGGAGTAAACGGGGCGGCTGCTCCAAGTGAAGGACCGCCGGGGAGTGATCCGACATCGTGGTCCTTGCGAAGATGCCGATGGAGCCGCCTCTGAGTAGCACCCAATCCCCTATGTAGAATCTGTCTAGGCGTTCCAACAGCCCATCATGTCGCCGCTGTCCAAAAGAGAGCAGTAGACTGCCTGGAAGTCTAGTAAACTCAGGCTCTTGCCAAGGGTCCCTGCCACTGATTGCAAAAATAAATTGCTCCCAGGTGCTCCTCTCCGCCGCACTCGACATCTCTGCAAAAAAAGCTCCTCCCTGCTTGTCCTCCATAAACTCTAGGTTGTTGAAGTCACCTCCGGCAATCCAAGAGTCAACCTCTAGCACTCTGAGCCATCGCCAAAAAACGGGTCGGTGTTAACTGCAAGCGGGTGCGTACACATTCAAGATACCAATCCGGTGTGCCTGGGAAGAGTTCGCCCTGAGCAAATATCTCTGAGGCCACCACCTGGGAGACCGATATGCACACTCCGCCACTCCTACCGACTGCGAGGGACCCAAACCTCTGGGGCCCTCCCAAGGAGGAGATGGTGTCGACGTGTGATGTCCGCTGATGAGAACCTAAATCAAGAGGAAGTCAATTGATCGCCCTACCAATGCTCGCTACAACTCTTGAGGGAGAATCAGATATTGTGACTGACTACACGCACAGTCGAGAAAGCCCATGCATGTTCCAACTCACCAAAATCAAGTTCATGAGGATGGGGCAGCAAAGAACAAGGCTCGCCTGTGTGCGGAAGCTTGCTACAAGAAACCAAATCTTTGCAATTTCGAAGGAGGTTTGGAGGGAGAGTAGTCTGCATCCGTGAGCGGTCGCGCCACTGGCTCAATCCCTACCCTCTGTGCCCAGTACATCATGAAAGAAACGTATACACCGAACAGATCAGCACACTGCTGAAGTGTCCAATAATGAGAATGGGTGAGTACAACCTCATGTGGCAAGCGAATCACTCCTACTGCCAAGCCTGATCTTCGCCTCACTGGGGAGAAGCCAAGCTGAAAATGCATTGAAGCACCATGGGCAAGCCACAAATCCATCCCCTACAGCCCCATCCACTCGTCCATCATCTGGTACACCTGATGCTCCATCATCGCGTTGAAAAGTTCCGGAGTCCACTTCTCCACACCAATGGAAACAAACTGGAGGACCCGAACCAGGTGGGTGCAAGATCCTAGCACGCAAGCAATGACTTGAGGAGTAAGCAGTTGCTCCCCCCCCCCCCGAAGGCCTAAATGAGGTTGTGTCCTGCGTGCCTCCTGAGCTAACCTGCTATTGAGGAGAGGTCGACGAGGTGGCATCAGCCTTGTCCTTGCTCAAGGGTGGGGGGTCAACAACAGATCGGAAGAATATGTTATTGAGTGCCTGCTATGCCAACAACATAAAGTGAACAAAAAACTTCCAAGTGAGTTGTTACAGTTCATCACTGTGCTAGCTTCTGCAGACAGAGATAAGATACAGAAGCCCTCTTTGTATGTAATTGTCACTGTGTGGATAAGATAAAGAATCCCTTTTGTATGTAATTCTTTTGTGCGTCTATGCACAAGATGCAACAATTAGTTCGGGTTTCGCTGCAGGATATCTCAGCAGCATTGTGAAAGTTTAGAAACTATCATGGGATCAGAGAGTGGCTGAATGTAAATCGGAAAGTTGCTACAGTTGCAAAAACCAGCATGGGAGGATTTTAGCATTAGTGTGCAGACTAAGCATGAGTTTTTTATTATAGACAATAGCAGCACTCCGAGTCACAATTTCCAGACTCTGTGTTGCAGCAGCTATTGACAGCACCGAATAGATGACAGAACTTAGAAGCAATCATCTTTTTTTTTTTTGGTGCATCAACTGACTACAGGATCAATCTACATCACGGGTCTAAGATTTCTTAACAAATAATGTAGGATTAATTGGCTATAGGAAACAAATGATTCAACGGCTTCTCATTCTCCATCATCAACCTGCACATACGGAGAACACCACGCCATAAGGCCTTTTCATCCCTCTTCCCTTCCTTTGCATAGGCCCGGGAGGACGGCCACTCTGTTAAAAACCATATAACACATGTGAGCCAGCACATATTTCAAACACCTTTATATTTAAAAATTTATATGTTTTGGGATAATTGTTTACCCCCCTTGTGTATATTGTAATTTTAAATTTAAAAAAAGCCCTCCATACATATACATACAATAACTGTATTTGATAAGTATTTTTTACACCCCCTTTTGTCTATCAACAACCGTAAGGCATCCAATTTAAAAAATCCCCTTTCATTAAAGAGCCACTAAATTGCATGTTTATAAATTGACTGCCTCAGAATAAAGGCATTCTCTACTTTATCCCAACTTCCCCTATTTTAAAGCAAAGCTCAATCACATCAAAGCGAACACAAGGTTTTGGGAGCTGACTTCTGAGATGGGGATCGGTTCGTGTTTTCAAAAGGAATCGGATCGGCTCCAAATTTAAATTCCAAGACCTTAAAACAAACAATAGGGAAGTAGATACTAAATTTTTTCTTTCCAGATACAGATTTTGCTTTTTTCGTCTCTGAACACCTCATTCCATGACAAGTCTGGAGCAGAAAAGGCCAACTGCAGAAAGTGAGGATACAGCGGGAGAAGACAAAGCAATTGTTGAAGAAGATATCCATGATTTATCTACAGATCTGGAGGAAAATAGATGATGGTGATTATGAAATTCCTTATTCAGAATACACAAAACTTGTAAACCGTACTCTTAATATGGAAGCTAGGTTAGATATTATCAATGGTTCATTGAAAACTCTATCTGAAACAGTGTAAAAGTTATGGTTCATCGTCAATTCCACGGCAATTTGAAGCATCTACCTCTACATTTTGAGAAACCTCAAATGTCTTAAAGACTTAAACCACCAATTTATATTAGGGAAGAAAAAGAAAGAAATAAGGACACTATTAATACATTCCTATAAAAATGGCACGATTTTTGCAAACTTGAAAACCTCTCTATTTACCCAAAAAAAATTGCAAAAGAAGTACAATACGTGGGACATTGTAACGGACATGAGGGCTAAGAGTCTATCTAACTAAGCTATAGCCCCTGCTGGCTAAGTACAGAAGCGTGGAAATACTAATTGAAAGAAAGAAAGAAAGAAAGAAAGGTGTATTAATGTCTTCACGAGAACTCGCAGGTCTATGAGACAAGATACAATATATATGTAACCCATACAAGACACTGTGGGCTGAAGCAAAGGGCTCACTAAGGCCCTTGCTGAGTGCTAAGTGCTAAAAATGCAAAAAGCTAGTACAAAAAATAGTAGGAAAAGGAGCAGTCACGTTTTGCTCAGAAACAAAGCTCCAAGTACATTGAAATAAAGAGAGAGAGAGAGAGAGAGAGAGAGAGAGAGAGAGATTTTATTAGAGTCTTCGGAAGACCGATGGGTCTATGAGACTGAAAGAAAACCTGATACAAATCACAGTAAGGGTAGAGCTACTAAAACGAGCATCATCACCCGTGCTGAATCCTAAGTCAGATCATACATAATCAAACACATCTGGGTGTGACAATGAAAAGAAAAAAGACTGGAGCAGAGTGGAGCGGAATCATCCGTATGTCATGTCGCCCTGGTTGGTGCATAGCCGGTGATGGGATGCTGGCGTCCGTCAAGGGGTGCCGTGCGTCTCGGTCTCCTGGACGAGGCTCGACGCAAGACAAGAGCCACCGTGACTCCCGTGGGACGTATCCCGGGTCTAAACAATGACGGGAGGTCCCCCAGAGTGATCTGTGTGTCCCCTCGATGTCTCGTGTGTTGTGCTGCAGTTGTCGGATCGGGGTCTCTGTCACGTCTGCGGCTAGAGACTGGATGATCAATGTCACTCGATGGGAAGAACTCTGTGATCCTGCCCTAAGAGGTGTTTGATGATGTGGCCAAGCCCCGTCGCCTGAGTAAGTACTCTCTGTGTCGGACCCCCTCGTGAATGAAGGCCGCAAGGCATCTTTGATCTAGGTAGGCGAGGAATCTGGAAAGGAGCCTGGAGCCGTCTCTGAAGAGACAGTGGTAGCAACCTCGGATCTCGTAGTACACTGGGCATCTGAAAATAAAATGCTCTTCCGACTCAACAACCTGACAGTCGCACAATATGCATATGCGATGCTCCCTAGGAATCCCCTCTGCTCTGCCGCTCTCTATGCGGAGGCAGTGTGATGATACCCGAAACTGTCCGATGGAGATCCGTAGCGAGTGAGGCATATGAAGCTCAGTGTACCCCGGTGGTGTGATGAATCCCTCCTCCGAAATACGAAGACAGTAATCTCTGTAAAAACTCAGCTTCACTAGAAGCTCCCTCGGCTCCAACCAGGTCCTAAAGGTGTGTAGCTGCAGAAGATCCTCTCAGATGACCTGGTTGGTGTGTGGTCCGATCGAGATGGTGGGTGGGAGTATTGGAGGGACATCTAAATTGTACTGAAAAGGAGGTATCCTATCGATGTGAAACCCTAGTCTCACAAACCATCTGTGAGTCCGTGCATACTAGCATCGCTCGTCTCCCTCTGCTGCCAATCTCATGGAGGAATCAAGAGCCAACCATGGCAACCTCTGTCTCCCTGATGTGCAATCTCCATATGATCTAACCCGGTGTAGATATGTGACGGTCTAAAAGGCTGCATCTAGCTGGAGTGGAGAAATACCAAACTTGGCCTGAATGATGTGATGTGGTGCAAATGGTTTCCCCCGGATCATCTGTGAGAGCATGAGGATCTGAACGCGCTCCACCTGTATCCACTCTATCTCTGACATGTCAAGTCCCCAACAAGGGCTGCCATACATACCGGTTGGTCAGACCAAGGATTCGAAGAGAAGAGCCTTGGTCCGAGGGTCCTGGAAGTGGGAGTGCAAGCATTGTCTCTCTAGCCGAGCCAGTGAGGCGTATCCCCTACTCAATCTAGCCTGCATCGCTGGTCTCATCGTGAAGAACGGGCCGGAGAAGATGACCCCAAAGTAAGTGTATGAGGATACGATCTCAACTGGTGACCCATTGAAAGTAAACTGCTTCCGTTGCATGTTTGCTCAAGAGGTGTTAAAGATCATGACCTTGGTCTTACCAAGGTTGACCTCCAAATCATGGGATAAACAAAAAGCCTACAGTGCATCCAGGTGTCGCTGGAGCTCCTCGGGTGTGGACGACAAGAGTGCCACATCATTTGCATAAAGAAGAATCCTGATGATGATCTCGGCAAGTGAGCAACCGGTCCGTACGAAAGCCCCCATGAAAGTCTCAAGCTCATCGATGTAGAGGCCAAACAGGGTTGGTGATAAGGGACAACCCTGTTTGACCCCTATGGTACTCAAGATCTCATCTGTCCGCCTGTCCGAACTCGGCCTGAGACTCTCATAAAGTGCCATGACTACCCAAATGATCTCCTGATCAAATCCCAGTGTCTGTAGGCGTGTGATGAGACGAGAGCTCGAGGTACTGTGTCAAAGGCTTCACGGAAATCCACAAAGCAGCAATATACCCTCTCCTTCAGTGATCTGGCCTCCTCGATGACACTCCTGAGTGTGAGTATGTGATCCATAGTCCCATGGTCTTGCTTGAAACCAGCCTGACCCTCTGCTCTGAGCCCTCTCATCTCTGCGAACAAGCTGATCGACGCATCCAATACAGCTGCATAGATCTTGGACATCACATGTCCAATCATGATAGTCCTGTAGTTACTCGGGTCCATGGCCCTGCCTTGTGGATGGAGAGAGAAACTGAAGCACATTGAAATAAACATGATCTCAAACTTTATGCTAAGCTTTTATCTCTCTTCTTCATGCTTTGGGCCCGGCAAACACCATATCCTTTTAGAACTGCTGATCAGGGCTACGCTAACTGCTACAAGGCTGCGACTAACTGAGGATAGATGTGTCCATGGTAGGGAGCTGCGAAGCTACATGGGAAGCTACTGCATCTACTAGAGCTGCTATTATGCGGATCTAAGGAGCTGTGGATGAAGATTGACCCACTGTTGATGCTATGGGTGAGGCTGCTGGTCCTAGGGCTGGGAACTCAGGTACTATCCACTGCTATTGGAGCTAAGTTTGGGTAAGCTAGAGGAGCTATGCTACACGGGACAACAGTAGAATGAGAGAGGACTGTGATAGAAATAGGGCTGCTGACTAACCCTAGTAGGCTGCTCAATGCCAAGCGTTGACCAGGTCTATCAAAAGTCAACATATTGACTTTTTGATTGAAAAAATCCACTTTGCTTTTTTTGACATGCTTTGTCTTCTATTTACTTCTATATTGCTAGATCTATCATGTCGTGCTATTGATGTGGTAGTATGTGAAGGCAGTATGGCATGGGGGGTAGATGCTCATGAAAATATTATACATTCATACGGATCCTGTACACTGCACACCTAACATCACCAAAAAGAACCTGAAAGCCACATGAAGCTATGGCTGATATAGAAATGAGGTTCTTTGATATGTCACAATCTGATTTCTTTCAGCTTTTCATTGAATCACAGGCACAGGCACTTAGTTTATCCTCCCAGCCAACCTCGTTGGTTGCAAGCTTCTCTACTGTAAATCCCAAAAGGATCTCCCCTTTTCATGAAAGCTTTCTGCTTACTTAATTCCAACGAACCCCAAACTCCCTAGATGGATCTAGTATGCTACATGTCCTCAATTTAGGGTCCTTCTTTAATGCATCATTTACAACTCTCTTGGGATATCTTTAAAACATTTGCCCCTAGGCACATTTCATGCATTTAGATCCCTTAGCCTTAGATCCACCTAGTCTAGTGCCATGTCACCCACACTAAGGACCTTGACCTTATTCCTTTTTTATCTTTTACATGAAGCCCAAACAAATATAATACAAACATTGATTCTTTAAAGGAAAATGCCGACTCACCCTTCCGAGGTCATGTTACCTCGACTTGAGCGTAACATTCCTTCCCTCTTTAGACATCAGCGTCCTCGATGATAAAGTCTGGGAACACTCTCCGTAACTGGTGTACGGATTCCCAGGTAGCTTCTGATAGAGGTAGACCATGCCATGCAACCAACACTGTGGGTATCTTACAATTGTGCACTTGCATTGTTCCTTGGTCCAGGATTCCTGTTGGTTTGCGTCTTGCATTATCCTCTATCTCCTGACACAACAACATCCTCGATTAGTGAGTCACCTATATGCAAAAATTTCTTTAAACGAGAAACATGAAACACTCGGTACACCTTACAACCCTGTGGCAATTCTAATTTATAGGCTACCTTGCCTATTCTTTTTAGAATTAACCATGGCCCACAATATCGAGATGATAACTTAGCACACTCTCCTGCAGTCAAAGACTTAGAGTGCGAAGAAACTCTGAGAAAAACTTTTTCTCCTTCCTCAAATTCTCTAGCGAATCGGTTTTCATCCGCATACGCCTTAGCTCTATCCATAGCTTGGCGGATGTTAGCTCTCGCAAGTGCTGGCATCTCCTGCATCTGAACCACAAAGTTCGCGGCACTAGGCACTTTCTGAGATATTCCAACTATAGTTGGATTCGTTGGCCTATAACCATAGTTCAGCTCAAACGGACTAAACCCTGTAGAGGAATGTTTTCTATCATTGTAGGCAAACTCTAACAATGGCAACCACTTGTCCCATGTATGTTGCCTCAATGACACATATGCTCTAAGCATATCCTCTAAAATTTGGTTGATTCTTTCCGTCTAACCATCCGTTTCTGGATGATCCCCACTACTCATTCCCAACTCAGTCCTTAGTGTCTCAAATACCGCAGTCCAAAAATGACCGGTAAATTTGACATCTCTGTCTGACACTATGGATTTGGGTAATCCATGCAAACGAAATATATGTCTAATAAATAAATCCGCCACTTGTGGGGCACTAACAAACTCTCTAGTTGAAATGAAGTGAGCCATCTTGGTAAGACGATCAACCACCACAAGGATAGAATCATATCCACCTTATGTCGTAGGCAGTCCTACAATAAAGTCCATGGAAATGCTCTCCCACTTACCTAGTAGTATCTCCAAGGGCTCTAAAAGTCCGGGTGGCTTCACCCATTCTGCCTTACTTACCTGAAACGAAAAACAACGTGTCACATATTCATGAATATGCTTTTTCATCTTTGGCCAAAAGAAATCTCGTTTCACAAGATCATGTCCTGCACATGGGCTATCATGGCATTGTTGAATGACTCTCTGCCTGAGATCATTCTGATTAGGTACTACTACCTTGCCATTTCTTTTCAGCATGCCATCCCTTATGGTATATCTTGCATAAGTTTGGCCTTTTCTGGATGCCAGGTCATCCTTTTCCCCGGGTTTTAATACATGAGCCTTAGGCCAAAGGCTCTGGACGAACTCGTCCACCTTTTGAGTTTCTCTAATCTCGGTCATTAGAGCACTCTCTAATACCGTGAAACTCATATTATGCATAATGTGTGACAACGCATCAACAACTTTATTATCCTTCCCTCTTCGGTACCGAATCGTCAAATTAAACTCCTGCATGAGTTCTGCCCACCTAGCTTGGCGGCCTCTCAAGTCAGGTTGTTTACAAAAATGTTTCAGAGTATCATGATCAACATCCACATAAAACTCTGATCCATACAAATAATGTCTCCATGTTTTCAAAGCATGGACAACAGCATACAACTCTAATTCATGAGTTGGCCAATTTCGTTGAGAGGGAGAAAGCTTCTTGCTTTCAAAGGCTACTGGCCTTTCCTCTTGGAGGAGAACTGCTCCTACCGCAATGCCACTTGCATCGGTTTCAAGGAAAAACGGTTTCTCGGGATCAACTATTTTTAACACCGGTCCTGAGACCACAGCTTGTTTGATGGTGTCAAAACTTTCTTGTTGATTCTGTCCCCATATAAAAGGTACTTTATCTGAGGTCAGATCAGTCAATGGCGATACTATTTTGGAATATCCTTTGATATGCCTTCGATAAAATTGGACAAATCCCAAGAATGATCGCAAAGCGGTCAGACTCTGAGGGATTGGCCAAGTCAGTATCGCAGCCACTTTCATTGGATCCATTTCTACCCCCTTAGGAGTAATTATGAATCCTAAATATTCAAGTCTTACCATACACAGTATAGTTTTCTTTTTATTTACATAAAGACTGGCTTTCCTCAAAGTATTGAACACTATTCTTAAGTGTTCATAATGCTCAGTAATACTCTTACTGAATATCAGAATATCGTCAATAAAGTGTACTACAAACTTTTCGATATACGGACGTAGTAAATCGTTCATAAGCATGACGAATGTAGCTGGAGCATTGGTAAGTCCAAAGGGCATTACCAAAAACTCATAATGTCCAAACCTGCTTCTAAAAGCGGTTTTATGCATATCCTCGGCCCTAATACGGATCTGATGGTAGCCACATTTAAGATCTATCTTACTTAAAATTAAGGCCCCATGTAATGCATCTAGCAAATCATCGATCCGAGCCATCAGATACCTGTGCTTAATAGTGATATTATTCAATGCTCTGTAATCTATACAGAGGCGAAAAGTATCATCTTTCTTCTTCTTTAATATCACTAGCGAAGCAAAAGGTGAAAAACTTGGTTGAATCTATCCCAACTTGAGGTATTCTTCCAATTGTCTTCGCACCTCCGCCTCTTCAGTAAAACTCAACCTATAGGGACGTCTATTTACAGGTTTTGCTCCCGGAATTAGTTCAATTTTATGCTGAACATTTCGCTCTGGAGGTAACCCATAAGGTAACTCATCCCTAAAACAATCAGAGAACTCCTCTCTTATTTGATCAGCCAGCTTGGCCATCTCTCCATTTTGAGCAACATCAGTGCTAGCCGAAGAATCATCAATCGGCTCTACCGATGCTGTACAAAGAAACAAAAACTCTTCTTGAGCTTTTTGAATTTCCATCACGAAAACCAACGGTCCTTGAGCTATATACACACCAAGGACCTTGACCTTTATTCCTTTTTTATCTTTTACATGAAGCCCAAACAAATATAATACAAACATTGATCCTTTAAAGGAAAATGCCAACTGACACTTCCGAGGTCATGTTACCTCGACTTGAGCGTAACATTCTTGCAAATGCCTGGAACATGAAGCACATTCTCTAGAGTGACAACACCACCAAAGATAGAAGTAAGAGCAACTTGCCCAATACCTTTCATGGTATATGATGCATTATTGGCACATGTGACACTACCCCCCTTATATGTATGCTCTAATGAGCTGAATAATTTCCTGCAGGAAGTGATGTGCTTGCTAGTACCACTATCAAAGAACCAGGCATCATGAACACCAAGATTACACTGACATGTAACCAAGAAAGCCCATTGCTAGTCTTGTGCAAAATTAGTGGACTCATGTCAATGTTCTACACTAGAAGAACCAAATACTACAAGATTCTTCTTCTTTTCAAATGCAATCCACTTCCTGCATTCAGAAATATCATTCCCAAGTTTCCTGCAATAGTTACATTGCTTCTTCTTTTAGTTATCTCCCAAAGAAGAGGCACCATGAGAATGACCAGCATGTGAAGGAGAGGGTTTACCAGCTGAAACCTTGCCTTTGCCTTTGTTTTTATGCTAGGCAGCAAAGGCTTGATCACTAGCCATAGAAGCATTACGATTTGCACAACTTTGCTCCTGAAGAAGAAGAGCAACCGACTGGTCAAATGAGTAATGTTGGCATTGCCACCTACAACAAACCGCAATGTGGTAGCAAAAGAAACAAGCTGAGAATCAGGCATAATCTCATCAATGTTGGCCAACTACTCTTTCAAATCCTTCACATTGGTGGGATAGGCATCCATGTTACCACCCCCTTCAAGCTTCAAGTCTTTCAACTGGCTGCGCGGAGATAGGCAACTCTCACCTCATTCCGCGCCTGATACAAAGATGCAAGCTGATCCCATGCTTGTTTAGTTGTCTTGCAAGACCAGATGTGAGGGATAACTTGTTTCACTGAAAGAGCAATCAAGGCATGTGCTTTGGCATCACGACCATCCCACTGTATCTGCTCGTGTAGGAGGCAAAGTACCTATTGCAGGAGCTGCAGGTGTTCTAGAAGTAGCAGTAGAACCATCACCTGAAGTAGAACCAAAGGCAGTAGGTGCAGCACCAAAAGCGGCATTATGTGTAGGCTTGGCCTCAGAACCTAAAACAATATGCCATAAATTCTTGGCAACCAAAACATGTCCCATCATGTATGACCACATGGGATAATTGGTGCCATCAAGCTTATCATCAGCCCCAAGCATCCCCAACAAATCATCCTTGCTACTAGTCATGGTGCTGAAATTCAAGCCAAATGCACCAACTGGGAAAGCAAATGAGAGAAAGGCAACCTCCCAAAATCAAGTAACAAAATTCTACTAAGCTTCAAAGCTTATTCCTGCAAGAGACTCTGCTGTCCCAAGGTGTTCCTGTTGCAAGAAAAATCCCCAAAAGGCAACACGAGGCCTTTCAAGGCAACACGGGGCCTTTCCAAAATGCAAATGAAGCAGAAATTGGAAAGAACCAATGCAACAACGGCTTACCCAAACGATGTAGTCCGAAAGGTAGTGAAAAGGCTATGAATGCGAGCAAAGAGATTCACCCTTGAAGGAGAGGTGAAAATGAGAGCAAATGGCAATGGGAAATGCCAATAGAGGGCTGGAAATGAGAATTACAACAAGAAAAAGTGCTCCCACGAGGAGGAGAAGACTTCAAAATGAGAGGAGGGTGATCCAATGCAGGAAAACTCGCAGCCCAAGGCAAAGGATAGCCACTGGAAGAAAAAAGGGCTCAAGGAGAAATCTCCAGATCACTCCATCAATCTCAAAAGAGCTTCAACAGCCAGCACGCAGCACGAGACAGCTCCAACACTTGCACGCTTCACGAAACAGCTCCAAAGTGCTGAGAAAACTTGGAACATGCTAACATGCATCTCGAGGCATACCCGTACTGCAGTAAATGCATGCTATCAGGTCCGTACTAATCCCATACTGCATTAAATGCAGGTCTGACAAGTTCGTACTGCACTTATGAGCTCTAAATGCTTCCGTACAAATCGTACAGCTCACACGTTGATAGGACAAAACCTGTATCAAGTTTTTTAGCACTATATATAGTTGTGCGTAGGCACATAGTTGTACACATCTAGGGTAGGTGTGGGCTTTTGGCATTTGTGGATTCTTCTTTCACAAGCATGATGGACTGATGTATAGTTTTTTTGAGACAATAAGTATGTTTTGCAGGGACTTCATGGGAAATGATGAAATGCAATGTGGTTGTACCAGACCTCCAGAGCAAGGGTATCCAATGTGTGGTCAATTGAAAAGGTTTCTGGGGTCATGTAAAATCAAGTCATGCAGGGGTTTTTTTTTAATTTTCCTGAGTCAATGTGGTCTTGCATGTTACGGGAATATGATATGTTCTGGTGTCCATGTCAAGGGGCTTTTCATGTGGGTGTACGGGGGTGCATGCAAGCTTTAATGTGCATACTAATGTGTGTGGGAATTGTGTGACTAAAAGGTCCAAAATGTGCATTTAATGTACCTTGGGGGTATTTGCATTTTTTTATGGGAGAGTAGTAAATTCCACGTGATGATGTGGATTGGAAATTCTGGAAGGGAACATGTGCATGCAAGGTGGCTAGGTGATCTAGAAGAGGCTAACGGGTGGAGTGGATCGATGGGATGCTTGCTAGAAGGATCTATGTTGCACTGGGAGGGCTCCTGGAAGAGAAGGCTAGACGACCGTGATGAAGAGGGAGATTGTGAGGGGTTCTGGAAATGGGAGCTTCTCCGACTACGGGAGTGCAGGCTTGTAAGTGACGAACGAGTCACCGACTGTTGCTTTGGCTGGAGTTCTTGATACGGGCCAGGATCATCATTCTAAGGAGGGCATGTGATTAGAGGTTAGGCTGCCGTTTTTGAAGAGAGCTATGGATGCTGAGGCTTGATCACAGGGAAGGTGATGCCGTGGCGCTATTTTGATCATATGCCAAGCTACGAGCTGCTTACTCTTGTTCGGAGCCTAAGAGACTTGGCTTGTGCGATGAGTACGGGCTGTTTGCTTTTGCTGGAGTCTTGGGGTGCTGGGCTGTAAATCTCGACTGCAAATTTGGAGTGGACAGATTCTGAATGCTCCGTGATGATAAGAGAGGCCGTGTTGCTGGTTTTCCCCACATGAAGGAGATCCTGTGGTGCAGTTATGACTATGTGAAGAGTTACGTGCTGTTGTCCTTAATGGAAGCTTAGGAGTTTTAGCTGTGGGTTCATAGAATTCTGAGGCTGGCTGTTTTCTGAGTTTTGGGGGAAAATTCAGTTCTAAGTTTATATGTTTCGGGTTGTGTAGTCTTTTGGTTCTCTTCGAGTCTGTGTGGTTCATGTTCAGTCAGTTTTTTTGTGGGGGTTTGTCTCAGTGCCTGTGTCAAGGATCCCTGCTCTGGATACTAGTGCACGTGCTCTTGAACTCGAGCCCACATTGCTGCTGATCCCTCGAGTTCCTGTTGTAGTTTGTTTTCTCTTATACAAACCTGAAAGTATAATCTCTGGAGCTTGGCCCAGAAGTACTCGGTGTGTATTTTGAGGGTTTTCAGATTGAAGTGTTGTTCAATGAGGTTCTTGGGTACCAGTGGTCTTTGCTTTTGCGGGTGAAAGAAGAGGAATGGGTAGGGGTAACTCTAGTTGATGAGGAGGACCTTCCTGAGTATGTATATCACATGGAATTTTGTGAAGAAGAGGATACTATATGAGTGATTGTTTGTGTTTACTCGAATCAAAGGTTGGTGCGTGTGTGTTATCTTAGCTTCTTTTGTCCATACCATTTTCTGTGTATCAACGTGTGAGTAAAAAAGCCCCGTACAGGTAATAAATGCTTCGTACACAGGCACAGCAACCTTAAATTCAAGTGTGTGAAGTCCGTACAGGCTGTACGGCTGTCTGTACAGCACACGTGTGGGAAAAATGAACCACAGCAGCCTGAAAATCCACGAAATGTTGAGGGAAATGGAGAAAAAAAAGCCTCCTTTGCAGCAAGTGGTCCCAAAATGTGCTTTCCCGCGATGAAAAGACCTAGAGAAGCCCTAAAAGCTCACAGGTGCGTAGAAAAAAGCAAGATCAGCAGGAATGAGGGCTCAAGAGGCTGGCAAACAGCTTGGGAAAGCTGTCAATGGCTGAGGGAATGGGTTCCCGACCTGCTCTGATACCACTGTTGGCTATGGTAAGCGATGGAAGCTCAAAAATGGAGGTGAGAAGGAGAAAAACGAGATGTTGTAATAGATTGCTGCAAAAACTGAGAGAGGAGGCTCAAGAGGGAGCCAACATAACAAAACCCTAGGGCTAATTGCCCTAACTTGACTAAGTGTCCTAACTGACCTAGGTGGTACATGTACTAACTGTACCAATAGTCCTGACTGACTATAACTAGGCCTACAAGGCACATACCAAGGAATAACTCGCACCTATGGGTAGCCCATAGAATGGCCTACATAAGATTTTATATTTTAGTAGAACTCAAGAACATCCTAGCGAAGATGTCTACGGGAAGTATTGCTTACTCCAAAACCAAAGAATTGAAGCTACCAGACATCTCAAAATATAGATTTATTACTCCCTTGTAGCATATAAGCAATAAGAAACTGAGTTTGCTCCAGCCTTCCTTGATCCTTACAAATTCATATGATCCTAGGTTTTCAATAAAGTTTTCTCTGATAATAGAGACACGGTGAATTTACGATTTGCACCGTTGGATTCATGGTCTTGTTATTTTCCTCATGCTTGACGACAAAGTTTCTCGTTTGGTATGACGTACTTCAATGCTCCATTAATTTTTGTATGGAAAAATTTCACGTTACTCCTGCGCCCTAAGTCATTGCTTTATTGATCTCACATAGACCCCAGAGTTTATCTACATTCACATAATTAAACTTTGCACTCCAATGTGCAACTTACTCTTCGTGTAAAGCAATCTAGCGATAAAAGAGAAAAGCTATACCTCTTTTTCCTTTTGTGAGCAAAAGGTATTAACACTCCCAAATAAAAGTTTGGCCGGTAATCCAGAATAGCACATGCCAGTTGCCTCAGCAAGCAATCTCCAAAACACAACTGTTGCTGATTCTAGTGCATTCCATTCTTCATTGTCCTCATTAGAAGCATTGCCAAGTACAGAATCCTGCTTGTACCCACTAGCACTTGAATGAATTGTACCCTTTGCAAGTTTCCTTCTCATCCTTGAGTGAACACTAAGGTGGCCAGTGTACCTTGCATGTTCATCAAAGACCTTACCACATTCTTGACACATGAATATAGAAGCATCTTTCACAATTGCTTCGGCTTTGGCCCCTTTCCCATTAAACCTTACTTGCCTGCCAATGTTTTCGTTCTCACGCTTCCTCTTTTTCTTGATTGAATGCACAGACCGATGTTCTTTGTATGTCAGGTAGTCACTGAATAGCACACCGCATTCATTACAAAGAAATCTACTTCCTGATAGTTTACCTTTCACTTCCCTTTTTATGTGAGCCTTGCCTGTTTCCAAATTAATCTCCTTTGTTGCATCAGATGAATTACCTGCTCTCTTGGATTTTGTTGGTCTGCTCGTTGGCCCATTAATGACTTTGCCAGTTTGTCTCCCAACTTTTCTGCTTTCCAGTCCACCAGCCCTTTTCCTGCCTTTTGGGGAATGTTTATTCAAGTGACTAACATACCGCTTTCTTCTGTCAAATCTCATATGGCATTTCCTGCACTGAAACCTTTTAATCCTGCTTCTATGAGAGTGCTTTGACGCGTGAACCCTCAAATGAGTAAGATACTTTCTTCTGGATGTGAAGAGTTTTTCACAAGTCTTACATTCATAAGTTTCCATACTTGAAGCAGCCATATCCCCAACCTTTTCTTTAGTACCTATTCCACTTTCATATTGCACATCAATATTATCTGGGCCCTTGTTATCAGTAAACGCGACTCCCTGGGCCTTGCCATAGAATGTAGTCTCAACAGCAGCCCCATTTTCCTGTCAAACATTGCCAAAACTAAAAATAAAAAGAGAAGCACTCTGTAACAGTGATGCAATATCTTGTCTAGACACTGGTTTATCTTCAACCTCTAATTTGAGTTTTAATTAGACAGATGAAACAGTACTAATACCTGATATGGCCCATGTTTTGCTGACATCATATGCCTTTTTAAACTGAACTGATTAGCAAAAGTCTTCCCACATGTGACACAAACAGGATATCGTAGAGCACCACTTTTTTTTTTAACAGTAAATTTTGCATCCTTTGACTACAAAGAAGACATAAAAACTGTATTAGTCCTCAGGAACAACCCAAGAAACCTGCAAAGAATACACAATGAAGTTACTATGTAATGTGCATCTAGAGATTCAGACATATGATACTTACTTCTAGAGGTTCAGATGCTTCATTCAAATAGTGAGTTGACCCTGCACTACGAGTCAAGGCAACTTCACTTGGCTTCAGCCCACCAGAAACATTTATACCAAATGCAAGACCAGCATGTGCCAAGGCTTTTTTACGTGAAGACCATACTTGACCATCCGGGCTTCAATCATTCAAAAATTTACCACAATAGAAGTTTAGAAACTGAAAAAACAGCACCTCTCTACAAAATTAATCTGCTTGAACCAGAAAAGTACTTGAGCTTTAGGATCCTATCAGTATTCCCATTCAAGGAAAGCACATATAAATTGCCAATATTCAAACCAGTTGTAGGTTGTTAAATTGCAGAGTCCCTTTTTAGTATAGTCATTGCTTAAACTGAAACGAATTTGGAATTCACATCTACTAATGAAAATCAAACAAATAATCAAATATCAACACCCACATAAGCGTCCACTTGAACATACATAGAGAGTTGAAGATGAGTCAACCTCCTTTTTTTTTCTAGAGAAAAGAGCTTCTATTAATGCTTGAAATAACCAACCATACAAATCAGCATGCTGAAAGAGAAAAACAAACCGGCTGACAGAAAAACCAGCCTTCTTCTGCAGAACCCAGCTCACTGCCTAGGGAATCTTTAGAATAGGACCAGGGTGGAGGGCGAAGCCAAGGGGCACCAAAGCATTTGGGGCCAATCTGCATCTCTTGCATTTGGTTTATGAGCAGGGGCACTCTAGCCTCCCTTTCAGTGTTTACAAACATTGTTTCTAAGTGATGTTTAACTAATGGAAGTGGCTGGAAATGATGCTATGTGGTTGTAAATAGTGTGGATGCTAAGATAGTTACAGTTTACTGCCCTTTAGTTTACTAAAGGCCGCTTTCGCACGCACACAATTGTTTGTGAAATCTTTTTTTTTTTTTAATTACAAAAAGCTGTCCCCAAGTAGGAGACATGCAGCTACAAATCAGAAGATCTCATTATATGCCAAGAAAGCAAGATAGTCAAGATCACAGGCGTGCAAGTAGTCAAAGAAGGAATGCCCGGAAGAAGTTGGCGAGGGAGGATCACCAAAGACCCTATGGTTTCGGTCCTTCCATAAAGTTCATGCCCAATAGTGAACCCACGTAAAGAAAAGATCACACCTCTGCCTGCCAAGATGAAGGGCATGTTTCACAAGAACTACCACGCCAAAAAACGAGTTGTCACCTGCATAGAAAATATCATCCTGCAAAATTCCTGTTAGAAATCATTGACACCACATGTGAGCCCCCGATCTGAGGGGACAAAGGGGCAGTACATTGTAGGGGAGAAGGGTAGGCACCACTAAAGCATAGGGGGCCTGCACATAAGGCCTCCAAGAGGGCCTGGAAGAAGGCTGGCTGTAGGGCAGCAACAAAGGCCCAGATTTGGGCCTGATTGGTCGGCCAAATGGCCGACTGCAAGCTGCCCCATGGGGATGCTGCCCAGGTCAGCTGAAGGGGCTGAGTCGGCCCCTTCTGGTCGGTTATTTTGCCCCATCCCCAGGGCTATAAAGGGGGTCCTATCCCCCCTCATTCCACACTCACTCCAGCCCACTGAAGTCTTCAAAGGACAGCACATCCCAAGAGAAAGTGAGGAGAGTTTTGCAGCAGAGTTTTGCCTCAGTTTGTGAGGAGTTCTTGTGCTCACCTTGAGCTCAGTTTTCCCACACTTGGTGGATGAATATGCTCTTAGTTTCTCTCTCTCTGTTGCTGTCTACATAGACCTCTATTTGTGAGTGTTTCTGAGTGTACTTTGAGCTGAAGTTTGAAGAGAGGTGTGAGATTCTATCCTCCAATTTCTAACATGGTATCAGCGCAAGGTTTCTAGTTCTAGAAGGGAGTTCCTCAGCAAGAAAGCGACTCCAATCGACAAGTTTTCTACTGCAACTCCATTTTTCAGTTTGTTGTGTGTTATTACAGCGAAGATGGAAGAGAAAGAACCATCTATAGCCTCTTCACCCCATGCTCATCCTTCCTCCTCTTCTCATCTTCCTTCCTCATTTATCCTCAACTTTGGCGAGTTTGGGAAGCTGGATCGGACTAACTATCCCATATGGAAGGTGAAGATTTGGAGCCATCTCATGGCTCGGAGACTCTGAAAGCTTGTGACGGGTGTTGACGAAAGGCCCGAGCCCTAACCATGCTGATAGGGACGACGGCAGACGCAGTAATTCCCCATATTCAGATGGCGGAGATGTCTGTAGAGATGTGGGCCGTCCTGAAGAATTTGTACGAAACAAATAACACGTCCCATATCCTCACTCTCCAGCATTAGTTGTACAATCTGGATATGCCATCTGACGAAAGTCAAGGTGGTGAGGGACCAACATGCAGCAGTTGGTCAGAAGGTAGACTCAAGTCATCTAGCATTGGTGGCATTTCACAAGCCCACAATATGCAAAATCTATTTGAACTCCAATTTTGTCGAGGGTGGACAGATCACCTTGCCCAATGATGCTGCAAACAAGAGTTTTTCCAGGCATTGGGGAAAATCCACAACTTCTACCCAAATCCGACAGTGATGTCTAATTAGTCCTGGATAGTCTCATCTAGGAGACCAAGGCAAGACATGTACCATCAATTGCCCGTAATAAAGTGGAGAATGCTGCTCCAAAAGCATTTGCTTATGTTGTTCATTTGTCATAATTAATTCAAAAAATCCCTTGGCTGCATAATGCATCTTCTACAAAAAACAAGCCCCCAAGTCCACTCAACCAATTTCCCATATCTACTGCAAACATGCATTTGACCTAGGAAAAAGATAATAACAGCATTTTTTGTATATTCTCTAACCGCATCCACAATTTCATCAACCTCAACTGTGATGCCCCCCCCGTAGGGGCAACTCCTTCCAATCTTTTCTGGTAACTTCAAAGCACTCATGCCCTCAAAAACCAATTGTGCCTCATGCACAACATGAAACGGGGCATCCGAGCCCACTACATACTTCTGCTTCTTAATCTGAAATATTGTTTCTCTGCTAAAGTCATGTCTATCTCATTGGCAGCTATCTTGACAGAGAAAACCCCTCAGACACAGCTTTGTACCACTCATAGGTGCTGAAAATCTGGACAAAATCAGAGCCAAAAGGAACCCCAAAAACCCTGGCACATAGCTGCAAAAATATGGACAGAAAGCCCTAGAATAGGCACTGCAAAATGACTCAAAAAATCGCCCCAAAAATACCCTGGCGCACAGCCACAAAGTGTGGAAAGAAATGCCTAGAACAGGTGCTTCAAGCGTATCAGAATTCAAAGACTGAACACCCCAAACATACAACAGCAAGGGTATAGATAAGAAAGCCCAAAACAAGCTCTGGCAAACAGAGACAAAATTATTGTTCTCTTTCTACTTTTCTTACTCACACACACCTGAAGTGCACACACTCACTCTCTGAAGAGGGCAAAGAAAAAGGCGGGATGAGGGCGTAGAGGTGATCGTGTGCAGCCAAAAGAGCTGGAGGAGAGAGGCGAACTGACGTGTGACCTTGTCTACACCAAGGCAAGCTCATCCAGGACTGGAAGAAGGCACGGGGAGGAGCGAGGACAATAAGCTCTTCCACGACCCTGTTAGAAACATGGTGGAAGGAGAGAGAGAGAGAGAGAGAGTTAGGGTGTGAGAAAATAATGCTCCAATGAAGACATGAAGAAGGCTTTCATTCATCCATCAAGTATATCAAGACAAGTGAAGTACAAGCCTTATGTAGGCTACTCACTCACACACTAGCACCTAGTGCATATGGGATAAGTCCCATGATGACACGTGGCACTCACACAAGACTCACACACATAGACTAGTACTAGATCACCTAGTACTACACACCAACACACTCTTTGACTATGATATCTCACACCCCCCTTCAGAGCAAAGAGTTGTGAGACCCAACATGAAAGAGTAGACCGATCCCCCCTCCACCGCAATACTGCAAAGAGCAAGTCCAACTATCCAACACCTCCCGTGTGAAAGTGACTTCTCAGTCAGCTTGCGACCGGCAAGGACAAACCATCACTCGTCATCCCCCCTTACTCTAAACTGGGTGATCAATACCATCAACCAAAGTAAAACACAATACAATCATTTTTGGGGGACAACCTAGGGCAGAGGACCTCTTATTGACTCCAAATACATTCAATTTAGAGGGACAACTCAAGGCTGAGAACCTTTATGTGACTCAACACAAACACACATAGCATAGGGGACTAGAAAGCCCAATCCTGGTCAAATAAAATCCTCATCGTTAAGAGAGAGGCCATAAACCTCTGCTATAGCTACATGTATCTCCTCCAGGGGCGCTTCAGGTTCATCTTCATCTTCAGCCAAAAGATTGGTATGATGCGTCTCTTGTTCCTGTGCTTTCTTCTTGAAGCAATGGGCTTCAATATGTCCTTTCCTCTTGCAAAACCTGCAAATGATGATCTTGTTGGTCTTCCATTTGCTTGTGGAAGCAAATGCATGATCAATAGGAGAGGCAAGAACGGCTTCCTTATTGCGACGATCCTTCTCAATGAGGAGGGCCACCATATCATCAAACGTGGCAGTGGCAAGACGAAGGATCTCAAGAGTGTGCTCAAATCGAGAAATTCCATGCATACTCTTCGTAAGGACTACCATCTTATCTTCATCATCAGGGACACTCTTCAAACTTGAGAGTTGTTGAACAAGAGGGCAATGGCCTTAGAATTATGCTGCTTCCAAATCTTTTGGTGTTGTTGATCAAGTAGCTCAACCTGGTCATCCTCAACAACATCCCAAACTCCTTCACGCATAAGCAGCAATTGCATCTTGGTTTGCCATGTGGGAAAACCTTCCCCCTTAAACTTCTCAACATGGATGGAACTTGAAGACAAAGAAGTCATGACTGAAGAGAATTGCATGAAGGCAGGCAGCAGCCTCGAAATGAAGTAGGACACCTTTGAAATGCAAAACCGGCTGTCCAAAGTACACCGAAATGCTGCAGCGGGTCTTCAAGGAAAGAATCGGCTGATCTGTATGAGCTGGAAGGCTAGGAAACACCTCGAAAATGACGCTGTTGAAGGCGGATATGAAGCAGCAGTACCAAAACCTGGAGTTCGGCGATGGATAGCTTCATACGTGCACCGAAACCTTGAAAAATGTGCCGACCAGCTAGCTAGGTGCAGCTTGCAGGAGCCCGACTGGTACGGCACAGCTTGCAGGAGTAAGGCTGGTACGGTGCTGCAGGGGGAAACAGTACGAAACAGTCCGTACACCCCAATACGGACTGTACAGCTGGCTGTGGAGGTTCTAGGTGGGCAAGTAGAAGTGCAAAGGAGGCGGAACTGAGGCAAAACTGAGGCCGCTGCAAGAGAAGGAGGCGGAACTGACACAACGGATTGCTAGAGAGACTAGACCGTTTCTATGTTGGGGACTGGGCACTCCACAAAGGCAGATCTGCCAGGATTCTGGCAGTTACCACGATAGTGGTACTTCACTTGGATCAGCCCGCCGAGGTCTCCCCCAAAAGGGGGTCCGCATTCCAAAGGACCTCTTGCACGATGAGGAGATCCAGCAGGTCATGGCAGGGATTTGGGAGCAGTCAGAGATGACACCATGCGAGGGTTGGGCTGCGTGTGTGGCCGATGTGATTCAAAGGAGCAATGAGGAGCTGCACGCTCACGCCCTTAGGCAGAGGAGGACCCTTCAGGAGCGTGAGCGGGCTTTGAGGAGAGACCTCGCCTCCATGGAGAGGCTCAGCGAGCAGGACCCAGGTTCGCAGTGGCTTAGCGACAGATTTGAGAGCGCTCATCTTGAGCTTCAAGACACAGAGTTGTGAGGGGCTGAGTTCTCTTACCACTCCTCCCGGGCCTGGTGGGTGAAGTAGGGGACAGGATGACGAAGAAGTTCTTTCAAACCGTTGGGCCCCGATCGACAGGCACACAACTGCAGCATCTCCGACAAAACGGTTTCGACATTCCCCATGCGTAGGGCCTTGTATAACCGTTGGCTTGGGGATTCCAAATAGATGTACCTTTCGGAACTATTGAGAAAGATCCCTCCTTCTGGAAACCTATCCGAAGAAAATTGATGAAAATTTTGAGACAGCAACTACTCATTATTGAGACTCGATAGTCGGACAAAGGGAGGAAAAGGGCAAGATTCTTAGCTTCTGGTTCTCCCACGACTTGGTAACCTAGCTAGATCCCTGGAATGGGATCTCGATTCGGCGCCTTTCGATTCGAAAAGAGTTGCTCCTCGGAGAGTCGCAGGGCATCAGGAGATTCTAGACCTAACCACCGGTTTTTACAACCAGCTCTTTCAGACAGAGAGGATGACCCCAGCTGGTCTTGTGGCCCGAGATGTAGTCTGGGATCACGTTCCGACAGTAGTCTCGCAGGATTTATGTAGTAGACTTGAGGAGCCCTTCACAAATGAGGAGCTCTAGGAAGCCCTTAAGGCTCTCCCGACCTAGAAGTGCCCAGGTGAGGATAGCTTGACCCCGGTCTTCTTCCGGAACTTCTGGGAGATTATCTCCACTCCTTTCCGTTTAGCTTGCCAGGAGATATTTGACACAGGCTTTCTCCCTCAGTCCTTGAGCAGGGGGTGGACCGTGGATTTGTTTGATCCCGAAAGGGGGAGATAGGTCAGACACCCCTCTACTTGATACTGCATACAAGATCCTCGCCAAGGTCTTGAGTTTGCGATTACGGCGTCATCTTACCGACATCATCCACGACACACAGACTGGGTTCACCTAAGAGCGCAACATCCTAAACAACATCTTCACATTCTCGGAGGCAATGGATTGGTCCAGGGAGGAGTCACAGCCGTTGGCCGTTCTCTTGGACTTTGAGAAGGCCTACGATAAGGTGGAATGGTCCTTCTTGGAGGGCACTATGCGGAGATTGGGTTTCTCAGACAGATGGATTAGTGGAGTTTCAGTGCTATATGCAAGGAGCTCTAGTCAGATGCTTATCAGAGGACACACGGGCGAGGCCTTTCCTCTCTCTTGCTCGGTCCGCCAAGACTTCCCACTCGCTCCCTTCCTCTTCCTGTTTGTGGCGAAGGCTTTCGGCTACTACTTGAGATCACAGGTGGCGGGTCTCACAAGGTTGAGGCTCCCAATCAGACAAGAGGAGGAGCTACTTGACTTGGAGTTTGTAGATAACACGACCTTGTATGTTGAGGGCACCACAACGAGCCTGGAGAGAGTCAGGGGCGCCCTGGCTATCTATTGTGAGGCCTCGGGTGCACAGATCAACTGGACAAAATCCATAGGTTTCTTCACAGGGTTTGAGGAGACACAGGAGATCCATGAGTGAGGGAGGAACTTTGCCTTCAGATGGATACCGCGGGGCCAAACAGCGAGATACATCGGATGCTAGGTTGGTATTGCCATTACAGCAGAGCAACAGATTGCTCCGGTCCTTGAGAGTGTTCGGCGCAAGCTTCTCTACTAGAGCTCGGCCAAACTCTCCCTAGCAAGTCGCACCTTAGTGGCAAACCAGGTCCTTCTTGCCACAGCCTGGTATATCGCCTCCTGCTGGTGCTTTCACAGAGGATGCATTGGGCAGCTCCGACGTTTGGTACGGAACTTCCTTTGGGCAGGTTCAGACAGCACAAGGAATACTAGAGCCCGAGTAGCTTAGCAAACGGTGATCATGCCGCAGGCACTGGGAGGCTTGGGTATCATTGATCCGAAGATGCAGAGCAGAGCCCTTCTGGGCAAGCTGGTGGTTCATGGCCTCACCCCAAAAGGGTATCACTCTTTCATTGTGAATCTCACGTAGCATTCTCTCTACCACATTGCATTCATCTGCCTTCTCTCTCCCATCTTGCATGTAGGTCGAATTAGAAACAAGTACTCTCACGAGGGCACTCTTCCCCATAGGAGGACCAATTGGCATTGAAATTATGCATGCATTGCACACATTTGCATTCTCGAAAAGTCTGGTTCTTCACATTTGGTATCAGAGCGGTGACAGTCCACGACCGGGACGAGAAGAGAGCGAGGGAGCAGCGCGAGGATGTTGGGATAAATGTGATCAAGGGCTTGATCTAAGGTGCATGTGTGCATCTAGGGGAGTCACATGTGTGTGTGTGTGTGTGTGTGTGTGTGTGTGTGTAGTAGAAGCACACCTAGTGCTATGATGTGTCTAGACTATGACATAAGTAATGATGTAAGTACAAAGGCCCCCACATGGGAGGTTCCTTTGATTTAGCTAGTTCCTATGATGTAGGGGCTGATTGCCACTGATGTGAGGAAGGTGTCTATGATCTAGGCCACCCTCTCCCCATTTCTATAAGAGAGAGTCACCTCTCTCACAATCAATAGAACACTCATTTCTATATCTCTATGGATGAGGACCTCACACCTCTACAGGTTAAGGAGAGGCACTCTTTGCTGCAGCAGAGGGATCAGGCCCGAAAGGAGGGGAAGTGGGCAGTGGTACGAGAGGGACGACTTCTTACAGGCCCCCTTAGGACACCTGTCCCCTCCCCTACATAGGGAAGCAGGGCCTATGAGACTCATATCCGAGACCCTGTCCTGCACCATTTGGAACTGTAATGGTACCTTATGGTTAGAACCAAGGAACTTCTCGGAATCCTATACAGGCCACGACATAGTCTTCTATACAGAGACACATCAGAGTCCAGAGCGCCCTCTCCCAATAGTCAGCGGATATACATGGGAGTAAGCTTTGATCGGGATCACTCACCTTCTTACTCTGGCCGTTTGTACATACTTCTCGCTTATATTGACTTCATACCCCTTTTAAAGGATCGTGCTGCCCTTGTCACCCGCTCACTACACGAGGCTGCCGTTCACGCTTTTCCCCACACCACCCGCTCCACCCGCCCACCACCCCCTAGAACCGTACCCTGTAATAGTCGATACTATGATGAGTGTAAGGCCTTACGCCGTCAACTCAGATTCGAAACCAAAAACAGTCTTCCGAGCGCACCAGATACGCTACATGAATACCATAGATTGGTACGGAGGAAGAAACTAGACTTCGTTCGTCGAAACAAGGAGGAGCTACTGAACATTTTGTTTAGTAACAACTCTAAGGACTTCTAGCGGAGATTTCTAGAAGGACGGTTCCCTCCACCACTCACTGACACCCAGATCTGGTTTGATTATGCATGCACACTTTATGACATCCCAAATCAGCCAGTCCCTAGCCTCTCACACATGCCTCGCCCCACATCCTGCACCCTCTTCACTAGAGGAGGGGTAAAGGATGCTGTAATGAAACTTCATAATGGCCAAGCGAAGGATCATGAGGGACTATGCACTGAGTTTATTGCATATGGGATTAACCTCCTAGCCCCGATCTTAGCAAAGCTTTTTAATGAAGCGGTTTGTTTGGGATTTCCACACACTTGGACCATTAACACTATCTCACCCATCCACAAGGCAGGGGATCCCATGAGCCCGGAGAACTACAAGACCATTACGATTGGACATGTCATGTCCAAAATTTATGCATCAGTACTTGACTACGAGGTTAGCAGACTTGCAGAGTGTCAAGGACTCAAAGCAACAGGACAGGCCGATTCCGACGTGATCATGGAACCATGGACCACATTCTGACGCTCAGATGTATCATCGAGGAGGCGAGGTCACGGAAGCAGAGGGTTTATTGTTACTTTGTGGATTTTCGCAAGGCATTTGACACGGTCCCGAGAGCCCGCCTCATACGGCGCCTACAGGACTTGGTTATGACCAAGAGATCATTTGGGCTGTCATGGCACTTTACGAGAGAGTTTCTGGCAGAGTTCGGGTAGGATCCGGGTGGACAGACGAGATCATGAGTACCATCGGGGTCAAACAAAAGTGTCCTTTGTCGCCTACCTTGTTTGGCCTCTACATTAACGAGCTTGAGACAGTGATGCAGACACAGGGGGGTGTAGGTTGCTCTCTTGCGGGCATGCTGATCCAGATTTTGCTCTATGCAGATGACGTGGCTCTCTTGTCTTCCTCAGTAGAGGGGCTTCAGAGACACCTAGACGCACTACAGTCCTTTTGTGAGTCTCATGATTTGAAGGTCAACCTGGGTAAAACCAAGGTCATGATCTTCAATACATCTCGAGCCATCATGCGTCAGGAGCAGTTCACATTTGCGGGGTCATCTGTTGAGATAGTTTCATCATACACTTATCTTGGTATTATCTTCTCCAGACCGAGCTTCACTATGAGACCCGCGATGCAGGCACGCTTGAGTAGAGGGTATGCCCCATTGGCCAGGCTAGAGAGGCAGTGCTTCCGCTGACACTTTCAGGATCCACGCACCAAGGGGTTGCTTTTTGACTCCTTGGCTCGCCCAGCGGGGATGTACAGCAGTCCTTGTTGGGGGCCAGACTTGTCGGATACAGAGTGGACCCGTGTGGAGCGGCTACAGGTTCTCATGCTATCACGGATGATTCGTGGTAAGTCATCCGTTCCTCACCAGATCATTCAGGCTGAGTTTGGGTCACCCCCTTTACAGCTAGATGCTGCATTTCAGGTCATCACATATCTGTACCGAGTTAGGGAATATGGGGATTATACCTCGGGGCGTAGCAGGCTACCATGGATAGCTTTATCCTCTTCTATGGCACTTGCAGCAGGAGGAGATCAGAGGTGCTGGTATGCACGTACAGAGAGATGGTTTGAGCGACTAGGGCTCCACATGGATAGACTACCTCCCTTCCAGTATAGCATGGATGCTCCGTTCTCTCCCCTCTTATCACACGAGGTCAACCAGGTTATCCGTGAGGATCTACTACAGCTACACACTTTTCGGACCTGGTTGGAACCGAGTGAACTTCCAGTGAAGCTTAGCTTCTACAGAGATCACTTCTTACATATCACAGCGGAGGGTTTCATTGACCCACCAGAATACACACAGATTCACCTACCCCACTCGATGAGGATCTCTCTTGGGCAGTTCCGGGTCTCTTCACACAGACTTCGCATCGAGAGCGGCAGAGCAGAGCGACTACCCAGGGAGCGGCGCATATGCACACTATGTGACATACAGGAGGTTGACACAGAGGAGCATTTCATCTTCAGATGTCCTGTGTACTATGAGATCCGAGGACGTTTCCACTGCCTCTTCAGAGATAGTTATGGGATTTTAGCCCATTTCCTCTCCTACCCAAACCAGCGGTGTTTGGCAGGTTTCATTCATGAGGCACTTTAGACACCGCGAGAGGATACTCCGAGCACGGAGACAGGAGCAGACTTCTTCCTCAGTTGATCCCTCTCAGAGCTCTATCATAGAGTTCTTTCAGCTAGATCACATGGACCCCAACGAGATGAGGCCTCGACATGACCGTGACCTGAAGCCCGTGACCCGACAGCTCAGACAGAGGGTCGACACACAGATCACACTTGGAGACATCCCCTCCTTGTTTAGAGTTGAAGTCCGACCGACGGGGGTCACAGTAGCCCTGGTTAGACGCAGAGCTATGACCAGGAGACGTGCCAGGACCGCACCTCTGAGTGGCCGACAGCACTCTATTGCCGACTTCATGCCTCCACTGCCTCATCCATCCTGATATCTTGCTGTTGGGGATGATGATGATATTGATGATGATGCTGAGATTGATATATAGTCGACCATCAACATGACTATGTTGTACTTAGGACTTAGTACTGCCATTCTGCATTTTTGCATTTTTTGCATTTTGCATTTTGCATTGGTATGGACGCTCGTTTAGTAGCTCCACTACCACAGCTCGTTGTATCAGGATTTTCACAGTCTCATAGACCCATCGGTCTTCCAAAGACTTTAATAAAATTTCTTTCTTTCTTTCTTTCTTTCATGTGTTCTCACTCCTTGCCATGATGCACCTCTTCTATCCCACTCACCTCTTCATTTGGTATCAGAGCGTATTGATCCTACCTAGCTCCTAGAGTTATCTAGAGCCCAAGATTTCATCTTCTTCATCGCCTTCCATTTGACCCTCCTTGAGCTTCTAGACCCCATAGACTGCCACCTCACCATCTTCTTCCTCACTTCTACCATCTTCACCATTTCTTCCCCAAATTTGTGAGAGCTTGTTCTCCCTCGTCGTTTCACCATTCCCCCCCTTTCTGCTGTAGAACAATCTCCTCCAGGTCGAAGCTTGTCGCATTCATTTCAAAATTCCTTTGAGCACAAGTTGGGCGACACCACAAGCTACCTTGTATCCAAATCTAAGGACCAATGCATGCTGGAACGAGGAGAATTCACACAAAGACCAGTCGAAGAAGGCGCACTTCTCCAAGACAGAATAGCGCATAATTTCACCTAAGCTCTGTGATGACTTACTTGTGTACTCAAGCTTTACTTTTGCACAAAAAGCCCTTTCTCCAGCTGTGTGAATTCTGCCCTCCAAGTTGAGCTAGTAGTCTACAAGGCTTTTTGACAGTTTTTTGGTGTTTGATGGTGAAGCAAGTGATAATCTCTTTTTAGGATGCTAAAGTGACAATACAATTCCAGATTTAGTCACTTATCTCTTAGTTGATAATGGTGTTTGGACAATTCTCATTGAGGGGAGGTAGAAAACATGATGTTTTTTGAGGCAAGAGTCAAGAAAAATCTCATGAAGACCTTCATCAACAACAAGCACAAATTGAAGTGCTCAGGACAAGGTGTGAGCATAACATGGTGGAGACATGCCAACATATATGGAGATGAGCAAGTATGGTATGCATATGGTGAGACAAACTTTATGGAATCCTCCTCTACAATCATGAAATTTATGATCACTCATAGTGGTGAACAAATGGATGCAAATGTTGATGACGATGTTTCAAAGTATGTTTCCTTTTGGAAATGTTTTGTACTTCTCAAGTACAACATTCTTGCTGATGAGATATTCCGGGTGCTACCATTGAAAAAGGGAGATCTACTCTCTTCACATTTTAATTTCATGCCAACTTCATTGGCAAATGACAAGATGTATATGGATGTCAAGATCAACATTGAAGGCTTCCTCAAAGTTTTCAAGATGAAGGATGATACTCATATTGCTTGTGAGTCTCTTCAACAAGAGACATCATTTTTAGACGCTAGAAAGCTTAAAGATGATCAAGCCTTTACAAAGAATACCAAGGCAAATCTGATTGAGGAAAGTACTTCAACAAATGCACAAACTTACTTTGTGATAGAAGATTGGATCTTTTTAAGATCCAACATCTTTAAAATAAATGTAATCATCACTTGGTCATGTAGTCAATTTTGAGGTTCTCTGCCTGGAATATACTCCAAAAAGAATGTTATGTGTTTTGTCTTTTGTAAATCACCTCTAGTCACCATATGATGTAGGCCATGTAATATGTGTTTGGTCTATCCCATTTTTGCAAACCTTGACCCTTGGGCACCTTTGCTAGCATGAGATCCTAGCCATAGATTTCTACTTGACCACCATGAGATGGCATGTGTGACCACCATGAGATGGCATGAGAAACTATGTGACTAGATGTATCCTTAACATAGCAAGAGGCAAACCCTTGAGGGGGGGTATGTTGGGATAAATGTGATCAAGGGCTTGCTCTAAGGTGCATGTGTGCATCTAGGGGAGTCACATGTGTGTGTGTGTGTGTAGTAGAAGCACACCTAGTGCTATGAGGTGTCTAGACTATGACATCAAAGGCCCCCACATGGGAGGTTCCTTTGATTTAGCCAGTTCCTATGGCGTAGGGACTGATTGCCACTAATGTAGGGAAGGTGCCTATGATCTAGGCCACCCTCTCCCCATTTCTATAAGAGAGAGTCACCTCTCTCACAATCAATAGAACACTCATTTCTATATCTCATGTGTTCTCACTCCTTGCCATGATGCACCTCTTCTATCCAACTCACCTCTTCAAAGGACGGACGAAGAAGCGGGCAGGAGTGGACGGCGTGCGGAATTGTGGTGGGCTTGACGGCTAAGAGCACTCGTGCATGGCGGAGAGGAAGCACAAAGCGATGGGCTGACGCTTCAAACCAAGAAGTAGATGACATTCTGAAGAAGGAAGTAACAACCCGAGAGTGCGAAACATCGAAATTGATCAACGGAACCTTCACCCCGCACGAATCTGCTGAGAACAGTGTATTCTGCATATTCTGCACATACTTGCAATTTCAGGCTGCAAACCAACTTCTCCTTCCTTGAAACCCTGAATTCTTGAGAGTCTGAGATAAGGGATTTCTTGAAAAATTTTGCTCTCGAACGGGCCCCGTGTGAATGTACCCTTAAAATCCTTAAACTGTGAGGAAAAGAAACCCCCCCCCCCCTTCTCCCAAATGAAAAGTCGGATCGGAACAAGATTTTAAGGGGGTGATGCACCCACTAAGTACCCCCTATAACGGTATCTAGAGCTCCAATCCACTCAAAATAAGTAGCCCAAACGAAGTCTACCAGTTTACAGCAGAAATACAAGAAGAAAAGCGTAAAAGAGAGGGAAGAAGAGGTCATTTGAAGAGGTTTTGGGACACAAGTGAAGCAGGAGTCGGATAAGTACCACCAACTCTACAACACTTGACTTTTGTTGTAAAATAAACCCTTTTTTCTTTTGAAATTACAGCAAGTCATTTTCTCTCTTGTATTACTAAAAGGAAAGAATGGAAGGGGACGGTGTTGGAATGGTCACCTCCCCATCTGTAAGCCCCCATATGAGGAGAGCGTGGGGGGGCTGAACCTAGGCAGAAAAGATAAGGGAGGGGGCTGCCACATGGGCAGCACCTCACAGGGAAAGGACAGCCATAAGGGGCTGCCACATGGGCAGCACATGAGCTGTCATGTGGGCAGCACAGAAGCCTTTCAGAGGCACTTCAAGGGCTGTCTGTGCAGGCTGGAACAGGCCCCGAATAGAGGCGTACAGGTGGTGCTGACATCAGCAAGGGTATGCAGACCCAGGACAGGTGGTGCAACTGTACGGAGAAGTACGGAGGGCATGCAGACCCGGGACAGGTGGCACGAAACTGTACGGCGCAGTACGGGGCTGGATGAGGTCTGTTGGAGCAGCAAAGGAGGCTGCCATGAGGCAGGGACCTGCCTTTATATAGGCTGGGCCCTTGCCTTGATTGGAGGGCCAAGGCCCTAGAAGAGTGGGCCCAAAAGGCCCCGGTTTGTGAGCCCTAATAGGGCTGGACCAGCCACAGACTGGTCGGCCAGTCTGGTGCACACTGGTCGGTTTTTGCCAGCCCCCTTGGGGCGTATAAAAGGAGGGCCTCCAGCCCTCATTCATCATCACTTGGAGGAGCCCTCAGGACAGCAGACAGGAGCAGCAAAGGGGGAGCCTTAGGCCTACATTCAAGAGGACAAGGTGACCTAGAAGAAGCTGCAGACTGAGCTAGAGTGTCAGCCCACCTAGGCTGGCTTCCGGACAGCAAGGTGGAAGGGCTCTAGACAAAGAGTCTACATATGCTCGAGGTGGAGCACGCGAGCTCAAAGATCTAGAAGTGTGAGGCTTGTAGTTGAAGAACCTTTTGGTATTGTATCCTGTCCTAGTTTCTGAACGGACAGAAATATAAAGTGTTGCTTCTATATTTGTCTATTTACTGGCTTGCACATCTATGCACATAAGTTAAGAAGTTTGTGATTCCACATCCCACACCACACTGTGTGAGCTCCTGGGCATTACTATCAGTCTTCCGCTGTGCGTACCCTCTGTTGGGTCATTTCTAACATGGTATCAGAGCCCAAGTAGAGGCTCACAGGTGTGGGAGCCTGAAGGCAGGGACCTTGCTTAAGGACGACCCTAATTCAGAAGCTCTAGGGGATCGACTTCCACGACTAGAGGACAGTGCCCTTGCGAGAAGGAGGGTGACTCAGGTTCAGTCAGGTGCGTTCAGAGTTTGGTTGACTTTGCTGTGTGATATAACAGCAGAGATGTGAACCTCTTCAGCCTCTTCAGCCCTTGCTCTCCCTTCCTCCTCCCCCAGTTTTCTCTCATTCACGATCCCTAACTTCGAAGAGTCTCGGAAACTAGGCGAGACCAACTACCCGATCTGGAAAGTGAAGATCCGAAGTCATTTAGTGGCTCGAAAGCTATGGAAGCTGACAACGGGAGTGGCGACGCTGGAGGACATGGTGGACAGGCAAGCGAAGATAGTCATGGTAGTTGACAGAGAGGAGCTCGAAGCTTGGGAAGACAGAGATGCCCATGCCCTGGCATTAATCATAGGGACTACAGCCGACTCTGTTCTTCCACATATCCAGATGGCCGAGACGTCAGTAGAGGTGTGGATCACTCTGAAGGATCTATACGAGACAGACAACACCTCCCGGATTTTGCTTCTTCAGCATCAACTCTACAATCTTGATATGGAAGAAGGAGATACGGTACATAGCCACTTGACAAAGGTCAAGGTGGTGAGGGATCAACTGGCAGCAGTTGGTCAGAAGACAGACTCGTGCCATTTGGCCTTGATGGTACTGAGGATACTACCTTGAAGTTTCAAGAGCTTTGTTACGACCGTGACAGCAGGACAAAGGACCAAACCTCTGACATTTAAGGAGTTGGGTCCATTACTGCTACAGGAGGAAGCTCGCGAGAAGCTCTACAACGACGACAAAGGACAACAAGGCGATGCAGGCGAAGGATTACACTGGCAAAGGAAAGGGCAAGCTTAACGATGGCAAGTCCACGAAAGACGACTCTGACCACGAGGAGACTTCGAAGAGGAAGCAAAACAAGAAGTGCTTCTACTGTGATACGCCAGGACATTTTGCAAAGGACTGCAGAAAGAAAAAGGCGGATCGGAAAAACAAAAAAGAGTCCGACTCAAATTTAGAGGGAGAGGCCATGGTAATCGAAGAGTTGTTCCTGGTGACATCACCAAGTGTTACCGAGGTCAGATATGTTGACCAAGAAATCATAGTGAGGATGTCTGACATAGAGATGTGGGTCGACGAGGAGTTAGATACCTTTGTGGAGATGAAGGACAGCATGGAGTGCTTGGTACCTTCCTGGTGCGTGGCTGTTGACACTAACACGAGGGTGGATTCGATGGAGGGCCCTGGGGTCTCATGGTCAGATGGATGTTGTACTTCAAAAGGGGACAGTACAGGATTACACAGGCTCTTGGTGGGTGCCTCGATGAGGTACAGGGTTTGCTTTCAAAGCAAACACACAGGTAGTACAACAGTGTGGTATGTACTTGATATTTTTAATTTAAGCCTTTATAGCATGATGTGGAGAGACTCTGCTCTTCATTTGTCTCGGGTGATATAAGATTGGAAGGAATTGCCCTTCTTCGAAGGCAGAAGGGGAAGTATTGGTGCTTCTTCGAATCTCGGACACAGATTGCTAGAAGGTGATGGACAAAGAGTACTGAAGCCAAAAGAGTACCTTCTTGAGAACTCAACAAGAGTTCATGGTCCAGGTTATCTGGAAATATTCATTGGTTGCAGACCTTGCCAAAGGTTGAAACAGACCCTCAGAGCATGGTGCCTTGAAGACTCCAGGTTGTTCACTCATTATGACGGGGACAACTGGAAGATCGTGATGGCTGGATTGCTCGAGTTCAAAGGCGGGAACGTGACTAAAGGAGGTGGTGCCAGGAAGTGCTACCAAAGATGGACCTGTGTACCAAGATGGTGTGTGGAAGTGGAACCAGACTTGGTGGAGCAAGAGCCACTAGATGAAAAGCTAGGAAAAGATTTCGACATCGAAATGTTCCAGAGGACTACGACCAGGGAGTTACTAGAGCATCGTCATCGATGTGTTGGCATTGGGTCTCGATGTGTCGGTGAGAGGGGGTGTTGGAATGGTCACCTCCCCATTTGTAAGCCCCCATATGAGGAGAGCATGGGGGGGGTGAACCTAGGCAGAAAAGATAAGGGAGGGGGCTGCCACATGGGCAGCACCTCATAGGGAAAGGACAGCCTAAGGGGCTGCCACATGGGCAGCACAGCAGCCTTTCAGAGGCGTTTCAAGGGCTGACTGCACGGGCTGGAACAGGCCCCAAATAGAGGCATACAGGTGGCACTGACATCAGCACGGGTATGCAGACCCGAGATAGGTGGTGCAACTGTACAGAGAAGTACGGAGGGCGTGCAGACCTGGAACAGGTGGCGCACAACTGTACGGAGCAGTACGGGGCTGGATGAGGTCTGTTGAGCAGCAAAGGAGGCTGCCATAAGGCACGGACCTGCCTTTAGATAGGCTGGGCCCTTGCCTTGATTGGAGGGCCAAGGCCCTAGAAGAGTGGGCCCAAAAGGCCCCAGTTTGTGAGCCCTAATAGGGCTGGACCAGCCACAAACTGGTCGGCCAGTTTGGTGCAGGCTGGTCGGTTTTGGCCAGCCCCATTGGGGCGTATAAAAGGAGGGCCTCCAGCCCTCGTTCATCATCACTTGGAGCAGCCCTCAGGACAGCAGACAGGAGCAGCAAAGGGGGATCCTTAGACCTACATTCAGGAGGACAAGGTGACCAAGGAGAAGCTGCAGACTGAGCTAGAGTGTCAGCCCACCTAGGCTGGCTTCCGGACAGCAAGGTGGAAGGGATCTAGACAAAGAGTGTACATATGCTCGAGGTGGAGCACGTGGGCTCAGAGATCTAGAAGTGCCAGGCTTATAGTTGAAGAACCTTTTGGTATTGTATCCTGTCCTAGTTTCTGGACGGGCGGAAATATAAAGTGTTGCTTCTATATTTGTCTCTGAGCATTGTCTATTTACTGGCTTGCACATCTATGCACATAAGTTAAGAAGTTGGTGATTCCAGAATCCACACGCCACACCACACTGTGTGAGCTCCTGGGCATTACTATCAGTCTTCCGCTGTGCGTACCCTCTATTGGGTCATTTCTAACAGAAGGGAGATATAACAATGAACTTATTCCTTTTCCTCCATTACCCGAAGAAGAGAGAGAAAGAACAACTTCACCCACCTGAAGAGGATGGATTAGGTGAGAGTTACACACATCTTGAGTATGATAACCCACAAATAGATTTACAGTAGTCTCTCCTTCAAGAACCTCTTGATAGGGAGTTCTCCTTTTGTTATGAAAGAAGAAATGAGACCAACCAAGAACAAGGTGATGACTTTACGCCTTCAACTCGGATTATAATCCAAGTGCAAGAGGAAGAGAGGAGAATCCTGTTAACAGGTGATGTATGTCAGTGCATTAAATCTGACACAAGTAAGACTGTGTTGAGATATGGTGCCGTAAATTAAAGGCAAAGGTATGAGCTAAGGAATGTATTAAAGTAGCCACCCTAGGATGTGGACTACATGATGTGGAGATGTGGATCAAGGATATCCACAAGGAGAGATGTACATGATGTGGAGATGTGGATCAAGGATATCCACAAGGAGAGATGTGGATCAGAGGATCCCACAAGTGTTGACTATTCAAAAGGCTCTCTCTATAAGAAGCCTATCTCTTGTATTGCAAAAGCATAGAAGATTTGAAATAGATTGATTCATAGTTGCTCATCATCTCTTTCATGGAGTTTCTTCTATGCTTTGAGCCTCTGTAGTTCTTCTGCTAATCTTGTGTGCACTAGGCTTAGTGGCGATCATATATTGTATCTTTCACATGGTATCAGAGCGTAGGTTGCCCACAAAGCCTAGGAAGATGAGTGTTGTATAACTCATTAAAGATAGATTTCTTATTGTGAGAGAGTCCCATCTTTCTTATCTCTATGTGAGAGAGTTCGGGAGAGTATAAGGAGTGATCTCTACTCCTTTGAAAGACTGAGAGAGAGAGGTTATTGGTCGTGTCTTGATAATCTAGGCCTTTGGTGGAGATGATGGCCTCTATAGCACCTACTCCAAGAGAGAGAGACAAAGCATAGAGCAGCCAACGACGACTGAGTCTGAGAATAGCGCCATCTCCAACCCAACAACCATCAACCTTCGAAGCAGAGAGGTTCTGCCTGGTCATGTGGATGGTCCTAGGCAGGCCTGCCCAAACCCGACCAGATCTAGGCCTTTTCTGGCCCCCAAAACAGTCCCAAACAATGGGCCTCCATGCCCTGCTGATTCCGCCTCCTGCCAGACCTCTGCCAGCCTCCGGAACTGCTCCAAAACAGTCCGTACATGCTGACATGTACAGCCATACAGGTGTTGATGTCATCGCAGCTTTTCTTGCATGTGGATTTGCACAGATCTGCCCTTTCCAAGCGTGGACAGCCTCTGGACACTTCCACCTCACATCTGCCCTCCATGGTGGCTTTCCTCTGCTAGGCACTCTCTTGTGCTGCCCACATGGCAGCCTGTTTGTCGTCCATGTGGCAGCCCTAAAACCCTTTCTTTTTCTCTATGGTCAAACTCCCCGATGCACTCCTCATTTGGGGGCTCACAGAAACGGAGGTGACCTCTACAATCCCAACAGGCCATTGCATGTCCGTCACCGAATCGTGCAATCTATTATTATGTGCAGTTTCATTTGCCTCTTATCCCTTGGTCTCCTTCAGATCTTCCAACATTTACCTCCAAGGCTACAGAATG